>NC_087201.1:57180922-57348422 GCF_015104395.2 Macrobrachium nipponense | reverse complement strand
TTTTTTTCGCTCATCACTTTCATGCAGAGGAGAGGATAGACGAAACTTAAGGTTTACTTTGGAGTTGGAAATGATGGAAACATTTTGAAGAAGGAAAACGCGAGATGCCATGTAAACACTTTTCCATTATTTCAGAGATTAACAATAGTAAAAGGTTTTAATAGATAGCCAGTAGTAATGTTGGGACCCATGATGAATCAAAAGGTAACTGCGTATAGAGTTGATACCACTGAAAAAGCAAACGAAATGCGCGCAAGGTGTACAAGACACGACACATGTTTGAATGTTTGTAAACATTAGTTGCGGACTTTAAACAATGCTGAGTGGCATCACCAGTGTTACCAACCGTTTTGCTAAATTATGCTAGTCGGTCCAAGCAAGAATTTATGTCAAATATGGTGCAATTTTGTGCCAGAATTATGCTATTAATATATTATTATCTCATTTCTCTTATACATTTGAGCTAAAACAACAATGTAATGGAAATTTAAAACATTTATATATTAGGTGAAATGATACAAAGTGACGAACAGACAATATTATAACTAATAATTTGATGATCTTTACATGTTAGGAAACTCGTAATAAAACACCGTTTTTCTTTAATAGATCGCATACGCAATCACTAGTACACTATTTGATATGCAATCACTATTATACTATTTGACAAATGTGTGAAGATCACACATACAAATGTGAAGAAAAACAACAAATTTTACTTATTACTGCATCATTATCATGCCACTCAGAACCATTTTTCTTTAACAGGTTACATAAACAATTAATAAATACTTGAAAATGTGTGAAAATTACTTCAAATATAACATTTTGTTATTTACTGATATTTACTGAAAAATTTAAACTAAAAAAAAAGGTAAACAAATAACCCAGTCTCTACTCAAGAAGAAAAACATACGTACTTATTACTTGATCATTATCATGCCACTGAAACACTATTTTTCTTTAACAGATCACATACACAATGAATAAATACTTGAAAATTGTGTGAAAATCACTTCAGACATAATTAAAATTTTGATAACTACTGAAAAAAATAAAACTTAAAAAAGGAAAAAAGAGTAATTCTTTACTCATGAAGAAAAAACATTATTAACACTTTACTGATCGTTTGTCATGCCACTGTGGGTATTTATTTATATTCACAAAATTTAACATTCCTTAGTTGGGTTCAAACTTAGCAATTAACTCATTTGTTAGTGCTGCTTTGAGGCAATTTCACTTGAAGATACATTCACTATAGCTGTGTATGAAATTGAGGAATTTTCTGCATTTTATTTAAAATTTTAGTGAAAATACATTCTAAAATTGTACTAGAACCCTAAGTGTGAAAGAAATTATGCTAAGCTCCAATTCTTGGGTCAAATTATGCTAAAAAAACATGAAATTATGCTACATTTGGTAGCACTGGATGACGCCATCTAGCGGCGGCTGGAGGAAAGAGATTTGTTTACAAACATCATATGGTCGGGGGTCGGAAACTGGTTTTTTGGTTGAAAACAGATACAAAGTTTATTGGAAATTTAGTGGCGAAATCCGATTATGTCGAGTTCTAATACGGTCGTGAACCGGGTCTCTACTGTATATATATATATATATTTGGGCAGGAAACCAGAGCTAGCCGTCCAGAGTTAAGCATTTCCTGTTGGGATGGGGAGAATATAGTCTTTTGTCAGCTTTAGGGACGTATCTCAAAGGGAAGGATGTAGGCAGACTGGTACTTCTTAGGCCTATATCTTAAGCTCCTTTTCCTGTGAACCCTCTGCTGGCTGATGTTCTGTTTCCAGGATTTGCCCTGCTCGTGGGGGGTTAAACTGACCCCCAACACCCAGGCAAGACACCTGTGATCTTTCTCAGAGAGCCCCAGTTCGTGACCTCGGACGGATGTCCAACCACCTGCCTTCCATTTATGCCTATCCATGGCATTAGTGGCGTGCCCGAGCCCCAGACCTGAGACAATGCCAGGCCGCATTTTCTACAAAGATCCACTGAACATGGCATCCAGGTACGTCTTGTGAAACAGCATATTGCCAGTCCCTTACATCCTAGTGCCTAATTACTCCCCATTTTCCCAATTCAAACTTCTATATCAAAAGAACTCATCCCTTTGTTTCCTCTCACTGACTCATGGCTGCATGCTTCCCCTCGTTTGATCGTCCCAGACAAATGAAGTCATTGCATACCTCAGTGAAACATTAAAGTTCCTTTTCCCCAGTGTTAGAGAACTGAATAATCGAAATTGGGCAAGAAATCCTTTTTTCTTTTATCTTGTCTAATCTGGGATTCTTTTCCAGATTCCCTGAGTCACGTGTCAAGTCTATCTGCCCGCAAGTGTTGCATTCCCGCAAGATTTCGAAACCAGCTTTATTTACGAATTTCATTTTACGCCAGCTATCATTCACTTGAGAGATATTATTAGTCCATGTGGGGACCAGTTGCATTCACTTAAACCTTGGCTGTTAAGCAGCCTCTTGTAAATAAATAGCTGTAAAGTACTTAGCCGAGTTTCTGGCGACCTTTCCTCTAGAATAAATTATCACTATAAATCCTTTTACGGTAAGTTCAAGTAAATTTCCTTTATTTTCCCTCAACTATTTCTGTTTACGTATCGGAGCCTCTCTCAAGGCCGGGCTCATACGTAACAATATATATATATAATATATATATATATATAATATATATATATATATAATATATATATATATATATGTAATATATATAAAATATATATATATATATAATATATATATATATATATATATATATATATATATATATATACATATATATATACACAGTATTACCTCGAGATACGAAAGGCTCTACTTACGAAAAACTCGAGATACGAAAGCCAATGCGAAAAATTTTACAGCTCTGCATACAAAAAGTTTTCAAGATACGAAAGGTTGTTGCTGTAAAGTCCCGAGATTCGCCCGGACCACCGAGAATAATTTTAAAACTCCCGCGCCGCCAACTGAGTAAACTCGCCACCATCCTCCCGCTCTCCCATTGGTTCCTGATGCTAGTCACCCCATAAGGTCCTGCTCTCCTATTGGTCAGCATCTACCCCTTGTGCTTTAAGTATTCTATTGGTAAAACGTTGCTGTAAATTGAAAAACTTATTCATGCAATACATTTAATAAAAAAAAAAATATTAGGTAAAGATAGAATAAAGAATAGAAATGAATGGTTATCATACTGTTTGGTAGTTTCAGTAGTTGAAGAGAGATAATGAAAATTTATGGCTTACTGTGTAAAAGTGATTGCTTGGCGATCGTTCGATACTTGTAAGTGCTGGATGTAAACAGACGTTTGAAAGCTTTTTTTTTTTATTATTATTATTATAGTTAATGGTTACTTAATAATTATTTGAAATGAGTACATGCAATACATTTAATAAAAAAATTGTGAATTAGATATCAGAAAATATAAAATAAATCAGTCTGCCAACAAATAGGTATTTTTTAGAATTCTTCTTCTGTTTTATTATTACGTTACGTATTACGTATGTTTCATTACAGCTGTCAGTAACTCGGTATCTCCATTAGGTAAAGATAGAATAAAGAATAGAAATGAATGGTTATTATACTGTTTGGTGGTTTCATTAGTTGAAGAGAGATATTAATGACAATTTATGGCTTACTGTGTGCTAGGAAAAATGATTGCTTGGCGCTCGTTCGATACTCGTAAGAATGTAAACAATCGATTGGAAGGTTTGTTTTTTCTTTGTTTGTGTATTATAGTTAATGATTAATTAATAATTATTTGAAATGAGTACATACTGATTATTTATACAATTTATTGGCATATTCTAAGCTTTTAGCTCTTAGGTTTAGATGTCAGAATCATAGAGTAGGCTACAGTAGCAACCGCTAACATAGGCTAGGCTTATTGCTAAGGGACATATGCTGAAGTCCTAATATATGCAGTAAAAATGGGGTTGAACATTACATGCAGTAGAATATTACTCAAGTATGTACAGTATTTTGCCTTTTTGGAGACATATTTCTTCCGTCGTAACCCTAGAACGTGTTTTAGGCCTGGAAGTATAATTTACTGGGGTGTTTTTGGAGGGCTTGGAACGGATTAGCCATTTTACATGTAAAATGTGTTCCAAGATACGAAAAACTCATAATACGAAGGCCGTCCTCGAACGGATTAATTTCGTATCTCGAGGTAACCACTCTGTGTTGTGTTGTTGTGTGTGTCGTATTATATATATATATATATATAATATATATTATATATTATAATAAGATATATATATATATATATATATATAAATATATATATTAATTATATATATAATATATAAGTATAGTATATAAATAATATATATTATATAATAATATTATATATATAATATATTATATATTATAGAATAAAACTATAACTTTATAATATGTCTTATATATCTATATAATATCTATATCTATATAATATATATATATATATAGTATATATATATAATATATATATATATCTATATATCTATATCTATATATATATATATATGATATATATATATATATTTCTATATATATATATATATATATATAATATATATATATATATAATATATATATATATATCTATATATCTATATATATATAAATATATTATAATATTAGGGCTTGTGCCTTGTATGATAAGGCGCCCTATGAGGTAATGTTAGACTAGCGATAATCTATACGCTAAGTCGGTTGGTATTGCACTTCCATCTTCAATGGAGTGTCTGGGGTTTTGTAGATCACTTACGAAGTCGGTATTATCTTTACGACGATGTGTTAAACTCATGGTTCGGTGAGGTTCTTGTAGAAAACACAGGTATAAAAAATAGTATATTCTTCTGAAGTTTTACATGATGAAGATCAGGTATGATCGTTACAAGTCTTCTATGACGATAGCTTGATCGCTTCTGCCAATGATGATGGCTAATCCTATTCCTCTACATGATAAAGCTTAGGTAAAGAGGTACAGGTCTTCTAATGACGATAGCTAACTCTGTTCTGCCTGTCTACCATCTCCGTTACAAGTTATGAAGAAGCAGACAGTAGTTCGAACATATGAACATACATACAATGACATAGTTTCATACGAACACACAATCAAATGAGACACGCTACAGATCACGTAGGCCGTTTGAATAATAGGTCGGGGTAGTTGTCTCAAGCAGGGAGCTTGGACTAATGTTTATAAACAATTGAATGACTACAGGTGACGGCATGTTATCTTAGCTTACATACTTATTGTATACGTCATCTTTAGCGTCTCTAGTCTGATCACATTCCTGCAAGCAATCTGGTTGACCTCTTTAGTTTTAGACTTTTATATATATGGACTAACATTCCATATTTTTATTATGTAAACACTTACATTAGCTCGGTCAGCTACCAAAACCAACTACTGAATATTACTCAAACTTGACTTGCATTTGACTTATAGGAGTGTGATACAGACACTATGTGAATATATATATATATAAGTAAATAAAAATTCATGGTGTACATGAATTGATTCAAGTAATAAAATATAAAACAATGATATTGGTAAATAATAGTGATCACATGATATATATAATGATACAGTTTTTCACTTCATCTCTTTAAGATACTTATGCTACAGAAAATACTAATGTACTCTGATAATTGCATAGAATGAAGATTAACATGATAAAAATCATATTTTAACTGATAAAAATTTTCATATATGAATTGATAACATTATTAATGTTTATTCTGATTGATTCGTTGATTTTCATGCTAAATGTTATATATCTGATTCATTAATTCATATACTAACTCATAAATAACTGCAGATAATGGTAAGAAAAAGGTAACAGATTGATTATAGGCTACCTGATTTGTTTATACATATGTATATGGATTCATATAATTATGATTAATATATGTGCACTTTAAATAGATTCCTATTGCGTACACGCAAAGATATATTTAGATTCTGTTATTTATGATCATTTATATAAGAGATTCCTATTGCGTACACGCAAAGATATATTTCGACTCTGTTATTTATGATCAATTATATATAGGATACATGATACTTTATATATATAGGATACATGACCGAGGTTATACTACTTCACTTTCAACTAGCTTTCGAACAACTTTTCGTCCATTACACAGTTCCAGACAACCACCTATAGCCACTGAAACGGCCTTTTTCAATGGTTAAAACAAGGGGAAAATTTGCCTGGGCGGGTCCAACGTTCTATTTTTGCGCTCATACTTATTCTCTGCATCCTAAGCTACACGATTACGTTCGCGATGAATAAAAAAAAACATCCCCAGCACGAGTCCTTCGCCAGCAAAGTAGAGTTGAATATCCTTCGGGTCGTAATTGTCGGAAGTATGTCCCTTTTGTAGTCGAATTCCGACAGCCGCTGGAGCGTTCCGCATTAAAACGAGATTAACGACGAGATACGGTGTCGGTCGAAGAAGTCCATGAAATTCCTTTCACATTGTAGGCGGTTGTTACTTGACTGTAGTCGTCCGCTGCGACGAACGATTTTTTTTTTTTTTTTTTTTTGAAGTTGCGATGTGAAACTCTCATACTGCAGATACTGTAACCAGGTTCCATTAATCAGCCTGCAAGTGAAATTATACTTGTCACAAGGGCAAAGTAAATTCAGACGACATCCAAATACAGGGGAGGGGAGAGGGCCATTTAGACCAGACTTAACCCACATGAATTCGCTGATATTTCGGAATTCAAAAGAGTCCGCTGTACAAACTTTTTATCCATGGCATTAACAATGAGTGAACCTATCCAGGTCTATGATGACTTGTAAAAATATCCAGAATTATAAAAAATAAATAGATATCATTACGAATCTCAAAGAAAATTCGATATTACTGGTAGTAAGTTACTAGACAAAGAAGTGGAAACGGAGCTAATTGTAAGATTGCCAGGCAACATAAGAGTCAAAGAGAAGATTAATCATGATTCTATGTGCCCTAACAAAAGTTTCATATTCAATTTTCTCGTGCGCATCTTCTGAGGTTAACTATTAAAACATTATTAATAGGTAGGAGATGCAACGAAAAAAACCCACTATGTAACTAATTTCTAAATAAACTTTGGGTTTTCCAAGAAAATGTGACATTTTCCCATGAATGTTTTACTTGAATTGTAATAGGCTAATGTTGCAAGTAAATATTTCTTATCCACAACTTGATAATTCTAAATGTCCGTTTACCCATGTCATAAGCTGAATTATTGACTCTAATTGTCTATGAGGTTCAGAAAAAAAATTAATTCATTTTGTTGTCATAGAAATTCTATTTGCTTATATTGTTCATTAATTTTAAAATGATTACAAGTCCTTAACTAATTGCATTACACACACGGATAAGAATATGTTATGTGGCCTGTCATGTGACCTATGAACCACATGTGAAGTTCATGAACTAAGCATTCCTTTCTCCAGTCAATCTGCTTTTGCAAGCAGAGACGACACACAGATGAAGCCTGTGTAAGCAGATTATTGAGGTTAAAAGGAACAAATGCTGATACGGCAATGATGACGTCGTCACTTGCAGGAGATTGCTCTCAGCCAGCTAAGAGTTACGTTACTTGCTGTAAGAGATACGACTTTAGTATTTTCAAATGATATTTTAGTGTTTTAATTCTCCACCCGCATGAGAAGAATGTCTGAAAAAAAAAAAACAACAGTACCAAAATTGAACAATATATTAGTTTCATGTTGGCATTATGTTAAATAAATATTCCTTATTCAAACTATATGAAAAAGGTTTCCATACAAATTCTATATATATTATTAGCCCTGTATAAGATTCATATAGGATTATTCCATAGATAACATTTTCACTTCTAGACTTCCTGACTTTAAAATCTCTTTTATTTTATTTTATTTATTTTATTTATATAGTTTATTTATTTATTTAATTTAATTTTTTTTTTTTTCATTGACTACGAATATAAATCACCGGGACAGACAATATGTCAGTAGGTTTTGATATGTGTTTGAACTTTTAGCTTATTTGTCATTACTAAAGCGTTAAGTTAGAGTTCAAATCTTTACGCATATATATTTGGATATTTAATGGTTACGTTTTGCTTATTGATATTATCGTGATTCCTTTTTTATTATAATTTGTAACCCTTCCGACTTCTTACGGAGTGTTTATTATATTGACTCCACTTGTATCCATATTTATTTTATTTTTTTATATTTATTTATTTATATATTTTTTTTATATATATTTGATAAATTAATGGTTGGCTTGAATATGTGGAAAAGTGTTCTAGCGGCGTACCGTATAAGGCTACTTGCGGCATCAATTCTATAGATACAAGATATAAATGATAAAGGTATTTAAAACCGCGAGAACCGCTATAATCCGGTCGGATCCAATATCACGAGTTGTAACACTTCCTATTTAATTATCCGTTATTCTACCAAACCGATTGACTCTGGGTGATAAAATATATTATTGGTTTTCTTAATGGAAAGGAATTCACACAACGTGTTAAGGAGATTATTATTGATTTACACCACCCGAGTCTGAGATTATTATGTGTTGAATTCCATATTTATTGATTTAGCACTCATAAATATTCGTAACGCACTCAATTGCGGTGTTTGTTTTTAGTGCTATTAATTCTTATATAACGTGTCAAGGAAACTATTAACACTAAGAAGTGTTTATTCCTCTGTCAGACTCGTAATTCTGTTAATAATTCTACGTATATTCTTTCAAGGATTGATTTGGCACAGGATAGGCTCCTAAACTGACAGGTGTCTTAGTGTATCCCTTGTTTTCAAGACACGTGTTACAATTAGTTATGTGCTTTTTCTATCTGTAAGCATTGTAGGCCAGTAAAATAGTGATTTGGCTTTCTGTGACATAGGAGGGAACCCTGGATGACGGAATGCAACCAGTTTATGACGATTGGTATGAAAGAGATTATTACTAATACCTGGTCGTTAGTCATCTGCTGTGTTCTTCGGGTTTACCTCGTCACAGACCTACATATAATATTACATTTGATTACATTATTCTGATACACATACTTTAAATATACTTTTGCTTTAGGGTTTCTGCTCGAAGTGTGTATTGTTTATGCTTAGCCGCTGACCCTGTTTCCGTTTCGAAGTGTTTATTGTTTGGTGTTTATTGCTGCTGACTCTGTTTCCGTTTCGAAGTGTTTATTGTTTGGGTTATGTCTGTTGACTCTTGCTTTGTTCAGTTTGTAACAGTTCTGCGCTCCAACCCAGATATTCAATGCTCGCGATCTCTTGGGTTAAGGAATTTTCTTGTTTAGATACGGTTTTAACAATAGGTACGGATGTTTTCTATATCTTTTAGTCTAATTAATGGTTCTTTGCGGTATGGTGCGGGATTGCGGGATATGCGTCAGCTATGATATTTGCTTTCCCAGGTAGATATCTTATCTTGGCTCCAAAGACCTGAATGATCATTTGTCACCGAGTTCCTTTTGGACTGTGATTAAAGCCTTTGAAAAAACTCGGTATTGGACTCATGTTCAGTAAAGACTTTATCAGGATAGCCATAGATTATGAACTTAAAATGTACTAGTGTTAAAGATACCTAGCCCTTCCTTGCTATACTGCATATTTACTTCAGAGGGCTTTAGTTACGTGAATAAAAGCGAATAGGAAGGAACTGTTTATCATATGACTGAAAGTAATACCCCTCTTACCCCTTGGTCTGAGGCGTCTGTTGCAATAAAAAAAAAAAAATTCCTTATTTAAATCAGGGATTTTTAAGTTAGGTAAGCTGCATTATTCCGCTTTTAAGATATCGAACGCCTGTTGATGCTTTTTAGACCATAATTAATCTACGCTCTTCTTCGTAAGATCTGTTAAAGGAGCTGCTATGATTGAAGAGTTACATATTTGCATACGATTGTAATACCCACTACAGCGCAAAAGTGCTGTATCCCCCTTTTACGTTAATAAGTACCGGAAAGTTATGAATAGCCGACACCTTACCATGGACTACTTTAAGACCTTGACCAGACACATAAAACCTAGATAAACATGTTCGGTTTTTAAAAACTCACATTTAGATATTTTACTCTGAGATTATTTGTCTTTGTCTCTGTAGCACTAGCTCTACTTTATGTGAATGTACTTCTAAGGTATTAGAAAAGATTACAAGATCATCCATATAGGCATGTAGGTTATCCCTAAAAGTCTCCAAACACTATATTGTAATTGGGGTTGGGGCGCAAAGTAAGCCGGAGGCATACGTAAAAATTGATAATGTCCCCTGAGTGTGCTGAAAAACGGTGTATGAGGTACAATCACTTAGGTAATGGTATCTGGTAAAAGCATTTAAGTAAGTCCAAGCTGGTGAAAAATTTATTCTAACCTAACAGAGATAAGATGTCGTCGGTATATCGCACTGGAAACTATCGGAAGTCGTTTCCTTGTTTAAGCGACAGAAATCTACGCAGATACGCCAAGTCCGATCTTTTATGGCATGACGTTTGAGGGAAAAATTATATGGGCTTATTTGATTTCCTAATGACTCCTATTACTAACATTTTTCAACTACGTCATTTATCTCTATTTTGAAATTTCATTGAAAGTCTACACGAAGGTACGTATATAGCTTAATGTTTGTCCTTAGACCGTATTTTGTGTTAAATTACATCCGTTTTTTTTTTCAGAGATCACTCGCCAGTGGAGAAACTTCCTGGTATTCAGGTAGAAAATTAAAAAAAAATCTGCTGAATCACCTCTGCTTGAATGACTTTACGGATATTACTTTAGATAGATTATCAGAGAGATTCATCCACGACTGGTTGGGCGTGATTAAAAATTAGCAACAATAAAAATGCGATATTTATAACTTCCGTATCCACGATATGTATACTTTTAGGGCTTTGTTCGCGGAAATCGTTATATTTCAGAGTGTCGGGAAGGATTAAAAATTTCATTTCCCAGCAAAGTCTTTTTACACGCACTAAGACATTCGAGGTTGCATGCTTCTCGAGATTTTGCGTGCAAATTGCGACTGCGGTTGTGGGAGAATTCTGTTGGGTCATTTGAACAATGTTACGATTTATGAGACAAATGTATAGTTCCTTTATATAAGTTATTATTTGATTAACTGTCTCATTTTTGTTCAAACGGATTTTTAATATGTTTGAAGGTTTTTATTTTAGGATTTTCCTTTGATAAACACGCCTTATTTTGCAGGATGTAAGATAATATTTTGTATACCCCTAGATGAATCTTACAATTACACTAGATACAGATCAATTTTTTTTATAACTATAGAGGTATCTGTAAGCGCTCGCTTATCCGGACTTCTCATTAGGGAAGTTCGAACAACAGACGGTGAGTCCGTAAATACAAGATATTGCGTGTGCTAAAGAAATAAACAAGATATTCTAATTTTTACGGCGCGTTACAGTTGGGCTTAATCCACCAAGTATTTATTATAACTTAATGTATTAAATTAAAACGAAAAAACCTGCTCTGATTACTTATACGGTCGTGTGTTTCATAGGAAAAATCCTTTTTAATTCAAAAAGATATTGGTATGAACCAACATCGCTTTTCCCCACTCTGCTAGAGTCGCTTATTGTGTGGAATTTGCTATGTTTTGAACACTTCGGCAGTTTTTGACTAACCTTGACCGCTTGACTAGGTGACACAGTAACCGAGTTTGCTCGTTTGATTCTGAAAGGCTACTGTTTCTATTTCTTTTTGTAATAATTAGGATCCTTCTCTTTATTACCATCGGCAACGTATTGTGTGTTTTTAGCATTATGTTGCTGGTTACGTATAAAGCAATGAATGACGAACTATTAGGAACTGAGCGATTACTAATAAGACAAGTTATCTCTACTGTATTCAATATTAACTGTTTGTACTTCATTCTTTGCTAAAATTTGAAATAGTGAGGGATCCTGGTCAGCGCATTTAGCCTGATGAAAGTTTTTTACAGACATGTTATTCCTTGCAATCCAGCCATATTTTTAAAGTTGAGTTGAGTCATTGAGGTTCGATATTTTATATAACTCAAAAACCTCAAGGCTAAAACTGCGATCGGGACTTTGCAAAGGAGCATTTATTGTCATGACCCGAAATAGTGTTACCTCTAATTTATATAGATTTGTACGGGTGTTCCACTTGTTTTTTGTGTGTTTTCTAATCACTACGGTGCTTAACGACCCTACCCATGCATCTGTATAAATACAGACGTCCACTGCGTAAACGCATATTCACTGTTTAATATGATTTGTTACGTAAGGGATTAATAATCACCAAAATGATAAAGTTACATAGTATATGATTATGATATTTCAGTAGAACTTCTGGAAACAGACACTCAAAGATAAAAACTCGCAGTAGCGAAATCTCAATGATGTAGATAATTTCTGTAAAAAAAAGTAAGATTAAGAATGTCTCGTAACTTCAGCCACAGGAATAACGAAATTCGACCTGCAAAGGAAACACTCAAAGTTACTCCAAATGAATAAAAAATTGTACTTAGCTTGCTTTTGTGGGAAGTCACGGTGTTCCGATAACGACACACGGCCTTGGTCCTCCTCTATTTAGCGGACGACCTGGTTTGGCTTCAGTTTCCCCCGTGCGCGTTGTTTCGATGATTCGAGCCCTTGAAAATCCGATGCTGCAGACGCGTTCGGTTTGTTTCTTGCAGTGCCGGAAACGCTCACTAACGATGTTTTCTTGAATGATTCTATTGAGAGACGAAGCTTCCGTTGCCGTAGGAAAAGGACACGTCGGTTTTGTTTCTTGAAGTTATTCACTAACGATGATACTAAGTTGCTTGACGAATCTTGTTGTTTCTGAAGTCGCTCACTAATGATGATACTAGGTTGCTTGAAGAATCTGCTGCTTTCGTCGTCGTTGACTTCATGATTTATTATTCTGTTTTTTCTTTTTTTTTCGTAGGACGTTGTAGAGTTCTTCTGGTCCGCTGGCCACCAAATATTAGGGCTTGTGCCTTGTATGATTAGGCGCCCTATGAGGTAATGTTAGACTAGCGATAATCTATACGCTAAGTCGGTTGGTATTGCACTTCCATCTTCAATGGAGTGTCTGGGGTTTTGTAGATCACTTACGAAGTCGGTATTATCTTTACGACGATGTGTTAAACTCATGGTTCGGTGAGGTTCTTGTAGAAAAACACAAGGTATTAAAAAATAGTATATTCTTCTGAAGTTTTACATGATGAAGATCAGGTATGATAGTACAAGTCTTCTATGACGATAGCTTGATCGCTTCTGCCAATATATAGAGATATATACATATATATAATATATATCTATAATATATATATATATATATTATATATATTATATAATATATTTATATAATATATATCCTATTCAATATATAGTATTCAGATATATTATATACTATATAGTATATATTATATATAATAGATATTATATATAATATATTATATATATATATATATTATATATATATATCTATTATATATATCGATATTAGTATATATCTATATATATATATATCTTAGAATAATATATCTATATATATATAATATATATATATATTATATCTATATATATATCTATTATATATATATATCTAATATATATCTATATAGATATATATATATATATATATCTCGTATATATAGATAAATATAATTATGATATATATCGGATATATATAGATATAATATTATTACGAATAATTATATAAAAATATAAATATCGATATATATTATATAAATATAGATATATATATTATATATTAATTAATAAATATATATATATTATATTATATATAATATATCTATATTAGATCATATTAATATATAGATATATATTACGATTTATATTATTAGATATCGATATATAAGACTAATATATCGATATAATATAGATATTAATATATAGAATATTATATATATAAAATAATAGATATTATATTATAAGATATATATTATATATATATAATATATTTATATAAATATAATATATATATATATATAGATCTATTATTATATATATCTTATAATACATTATATATTTATTATATATAAAAATTATAGATATATAATATATATTATATTCTATATAATATATATAGAAATATATAAATA
This sequence comes from Macrobrachium nipponense, assembly GCF_015104395.2. Lineage (NCBI taxonomy): Eukaryota > Metazoa > Arthropoda > Malacostraca > Decapoda > Palaemonidae > Macrobrachium > Macrobrachium nipponense. Next base: position 57,334,281 of record NC_087201.1, on the reverse strand, counting down.
TATATAATATATATTATATATATATATATTATATTATAGCTATATAATATATATTATATAGATATAATACATATATATATTATATATATCATATATATATAAATATAATATAATAATATCTATATAATCTATATATACTATATAAAATTTTTCTTATCTTTATAATATAATAATATTATATATTATATTATATATATATAAATATTATATATAACTTATATAGATATAATAAATATATAATATCATTATATCTATAACATTATTATAATATCTATATCTAATATCTTATCTATATAATATATAATATAGAATATAAATATATAATATTATATTACAATTATATATATATATATATATATATATACCTATCCTAATATATTTATATATATCTATATCTATATTATATATAATAAAATTAGATATATATACTTATCTATATATCATATATATATCTATAATCTATAAATCTATAATATATCTATTATATCTATAATATCTTATATATATCTATATAATATCATTCTATATAATCTTATATAGTATATATCTATAATTATATATATATATATATTATACAATATATATATATATATTAAAATATCTATATATATCTATATATATAAATATAATATTTATATTATATCTATAATATCGTATATTTCTATATCTATATATATAATTCTATTATATATAATATATATATCTATATATATATATAATATATATCTATTATATAATATATATATCTATTATAATATTATATATGTATCCTATATATATCTATATATCATATCATTAATATAAATATATATATATCTATATAATTATATATATATATATATTTATATTTATATCTAAAATATAATATATATATATCTATATATATTAATATCTAATCTATATTAGAATATATATATTATATATATATAATATATTAATATATATATCTATATATATATATATATATATATATTATAAGATATCTATATCTATATTCTTCTCACTATATATCTCTATATTATAATATCTATTATATTTAATAGTATTATTATGATATATATGTCGAAACTAATTATAATTAATTATATATATATTAATATATATATATATATAATAATCTAATATATAATATATATAATTATCTATATATATATCTATATAGTATATTAATATATATACATATATTATATTATAATATATTATAAATATATACTAATATCTTATATATATAGATCGATATATATATATAATATAATATATATAATCTATATAATATCATATATTATATATTGATAGATATAAATATTATATATATAATATATATAATCTTATATATATATATATATATAATCTATATATATTATATATATATAAATATATATATCTTATATATATTAATATAATCTATATATCTATAATATTATATCAATAATATAATCTATATATATTATAATCTAATATATATAAATTAATATATATATATATAATATATATCTATCTTATATCTATATATATAATATAATCTAAATAATTTTATATATATATATATAATTAATTATTATTATATATATATATATATATATTATCGATATATATAATAGATATATCTTATAGATATAAATATATGTATAATATATATAATATATATATATAGATAATCTATATATAATAGATAATAGATAACTACTATTATATTATATTAGATAAATATTAATAATATTATAATATATAATATATATATAATAGATATATATATTATATAGATAATTATATAATATATATATATAATATATATATCATATATATTATATATATAATATACATATATAGATATATATATACGATATAGATATATATAGGATTAGATTATAGATATATTATATATATAGATATAATTATATAGAATAATATATAGATACTAGATATTATATATAAATATATATATATATATATATAAGATAATAGATATATTTAAATATTAGAATATAGATTATATAGATAGATTATAGATATAAATATAGATAATATATTATATATTAATATATAGTATATATGATATATTATAGAATATTATATAAGATATAACATATATATTTATTAATATATATACTGATATATATAACTATATAGATATAGATAATATAGATTATATATATAAGATTATATTAATATATATATATATATATATTAGATATATATTATTAAGATTATTAGAGAGTAATAGATATACATATAGATATATAGTATATATAGATTATATAGTAATTATCTAGATATATATAGATAGAGATATATATCATATAATATAATTATATATAATATAGATAGAGAAAAATAATTTTATTATAAGATATATATATAGCTATAGAGATCTATAGATTATATAGATATAATATATATATATATATAGATTATATAGATATATATATAGATATATATATCTAGATAGATATATATATATATATAGATATACCGTATATAGATCTTATATATAATATATATATATGATATATCTACGATAGATATTATATATAAGTATATATATATATAGATATATATATATATATATATATATATATATAATATATATATATATAGATATTATATATATAGATTATATATATATATAGATATATATATATATAGATATATATATAGACCTATATATATAGACAATAGATATAGATATAATAATAATACTATATATATAGATATCTATATAGATTATATAGAGTATATATATAATATATAGATATATATATGATATAGAGATATATATAGATAGATATATATAACATATAGATAGATATATATATATAACATAATAATTATATGATACTATATAATATTACATACATAATTATATGTTTATACTACCAATATATCAATCCTACCTTTGAGTCTATTTCATATCCATCCTTTTTTTTGTCCATCTTGATAATTTTTCCTTCAATTCCCACAAATACATACAGCAGGTCACGTACCAGATCTTTCTCGCTCACTTCAACTAGGCCTAGAAGAAAAGTACTGATACTGTAAGTATATGCATAACCTAAATACACAACATATCAAGAAAGTAATAACTGTGACCTTAATGCACACTTCATCCCACACTAGCTTGCAATTCCTTGTACTACAAGCTTAGAACACAGGTACTTTAGGTCTCTTTAGATAATTTCATGCAAATTGCTAAAATAATTTTTCAAGCTTTACTCCTCTGACAATGAATGAATAATTAGAACCATACTTTTTCCAACATGCCAGGTAAAAGTCCAAAACCTCAAAGAATTGGGTATGTACAGGAAAAGGAATTGATACCAATCAACTTGAAAACTAAGAGAGTCATGTACACTAAGTTAAAAACTCCACTTTCTTGAAAAGGAGAGGTTTATGAGAAGGCACCTTCTACCGTGTCCCCTATATATACAACATAGCACACTCAGCAGTGCTGAAGGTTCTTTGTTCCATCTCCTTGTCCCCATGCAATATTGATTTTTGTCTTTTCTTTTCACCTACTCCTTTTCATCTCTTACCTAGCAATTCAATTTCACACTTCTATTGCTGTAATATTCACTTTTCATTTACAAAGTAATATTCACTTTTCATTTACAAAGAAATAATGTTTTACAAACTTTAAATCTTTTCAGTCAAAACCATTACTAAAATGTTCAAAAGCAGCAGCCCATTGAAAAAAATTTGCCACTCTTTAACAGTGCATACACAGGTATGTGCCCAGATAACAGTCTTTTGACAAGTGTATTCTTTCCTGTTTTCTAAACCACTAATTGCAAGAAATAGTGGGTTGGAATGAGGTCATTCTCATTACAAGTAAAGGGTTTGTACAAAGAAATTGTTTTTAAAAGTTACTTTCTTTTTTAACAACAAACCAAATATTTATAATTGGCTTGCACTGAAGTTTCTGGAGAAAAGATTCAAGCGAAGTTACTCAGCACTAAATAAAGAAGCCCTTTCCATTAACTAGACACTGGAGAAGTCAGATTTACCTAGAGGCATGCACACAGTTTGCCAATAGGCCCACAGCTTTGGGAGTCTTGCAGGGTGAACCAGATATGGATTGGTATCCAGGTCACGGGGACGCAGCAGTCTTTAAAAGCTAGTCTGCACCTGTCTCTAAGGACAAATATGACCCATGACTCCAACCCCTGTTGCTACCAAATCATCAAATGGCAACTGGCAAGATTGGGGGCAGCCTACCTCAGCATCCCCTTCAAGCTATGGTTGTAAGAGGGTCAAAAGGGATGCCTCCTGGCCCTTTTGTGTATTAGAAATGCAGGCTTACTATTGTGGTTTCATGATAGTCTTAGGCCTTTCTGGCTGAACCTTTGACAAAGATGTTCTAGGTTTCTAAAATCATGAAACATAAAGTTACTGCCTCTTCCAGACTTAACATATCTAAGTAAGTTTTAATTGCCCCAAAAGGGCAGAGAAGTGTTTCTTCTTCTTCTCCACCAAAGACAGTAAATTGGAATTCTTAGTTCACAGAAAAACTTTACCTCAACATCATTCTTAGCTCTAAGGGAAAAAAGATAAAAGAGAATTCCCTTTACAACAGCTTTGAGAAGAGTACTACTTGCAATATGTAAATTTACTCTTTTTAACTGCTGATAGCGCTAAAAAAAAAGTAAATCATCCAATTGGACTCATTCCAGAGACTCAAAAGAATCTGTAGATATAATTCAGACCTGCATCTAAATTCCAGAGAGAGACTGTACCGAGCCTTTGGGACGTCAACCTCAACTAATCGTCACCCAGATCTAATAGCATGACTCAATTCTGAAGAAAGCATGACACGATACCTTGAAGGTAGACAGCGAAAAACTCTTCCTATATCTAAGAAAGCAGAGAAACTTAATTTCTACAAGGTTACAGGTGGTGAAAATTCCTCTAGAACAACACCCTGACCTGAACAATATACAAACCACTGCTTCTGACTCAAAGCCACAGTTGTTTTCCACTTAAGGATAGAACCAATAATACCTTTCAAAATCCACTCATTGGTAGGATTTAATAGAGCGTATCCAAGCAGTTAAGTGTGAGATGCGTTAGTTAATGGAAGTACATGGAATTCTGTAGTTTGAGTTGACATCCTTTAAACAGAAGAATAAGAGAGAAATTGATCACAAGAGTTCGAAAGTCAGAAAATCATTTGCTCTGAGGCTACTAGGCCTCTACAGGAGTCATTAAGCAATTCTCGAACTTGAAATTTGCTCAATACTTCCTTAGAGTAGATAGAAGGGGTAAGGACTGTATCTGCATGCTATTAAGTCCACATTTAAGCACTCCCCTCATCCCTAAGCAACTGTTGACCTTGCGGATGTAATGGCCACTCTGCAGATAGTTTTGATCTTTCTGAATCCTAATTCACCAAAACATGTCCTTCTGCAAAATTAAGCTATCACACTCGTGGTTTCAAGAGCCGTAGGAAAAAGTAAACAAAACTGATCTGCTGATATCATCATGGCGCCCAGAAATTGTCGGACTGTTGCAAGATGTGCTGCAGTGGTGTATTTCTCGGAAACTTACTTGAATGCAAGAGTAACAAAAAACGTTTGTGGGTTCGAGAGTGGCTCAGGAGAAGAGAAGCAAAAGGTCTGAGAGTACGTCCTATCAGCAGCAGCCATCTTCTTTGTTTAAGCTACACTGTGGCTCGCTGTTCGTGCTGGCTGCTTCCCGTTCTGTCGGGAAGCTAAACTCTCGAGTTAAATGCTCCCAGTTTTTCATTTTCGCCAGCAACGGCTCGAAGCTGGAGAAAAAAAAGGCCTAGTGTGAGGCCACCATTAACTACCAAACCAATAAAGATAGTCCCCGGTTATCGGCGGGGGTTCCGTTCTCGGCAGGGTGCTGACAAGGGAAAACTGCCATTAACAGAAACTTGGTGATTTATGATGCTTATGGCACCGATAACTGGTACTGGTTAATGGTGGCTCTGTTAGGCAATTTAATGGCGCTAGACAAGTGTAATGGAATTGCACACAAAATGGAAATGAACCACCCCATTCCTTTATAAAAAGTATCGCTATCCTCTGTATAATAGGTCAATGAGGAAAAAAACTCAAAATTAACTAATCCACTCAGGATGTGTGCAAATATACTCATTCATTATATTTCATATAAACAAACATCTCATCAGTTCCATGGGTCGATGCAACCACGCGAACTCCCATGAGAATCTAGATCAAACCTTGGATCTATTGTTCTTTCTCATGACCCCAAAAGTCATGTATGTATGTTAGTTTGTACACTTACTTCTTCCTACGATCAAATTGAGAACTCTGTTACATTATACTCCTTTCTCTCATCTACTCAAGAATCCTTCAGAAGAGCTCCTATCTCTAAGATGTACCTCGACTTGTAAATAGTTAAGAGAATATATATCTGTTTTATACTTCGATGTGTTTAAACTACACCTTCAAGCAAACCAACCATGAACGGAAGTGAGAAGTCAACTCGAGTCCTCTACCAGCCCGGAGAGAGAGAGAGAGAGAGAGAGAGAGAGAGAGAGAGAGAGAGAGAGAGAGAGAGGCTGAATATGCACCTTGCATCCCAACTCCTATTCACGACTGTGAATCCTAAATATCTCTGTGGCAGACTGCTTTCCTGTATATTGTAGAAAGCTGGTCCAGGCCACTACACAAAGACCATAAAAACCGGATTGCCATGAACCAATTCCACCATAACCGGTGACTGCCTGTTTCATGTTGTTCATTTCAGTTAAAAAGTAATCTTTCTAGTATGACAGTTTCTGACCAAGGATAAACCTGTTAGGCATCTTCAATGGTCTTTCCGCTGCCCTGATGTCTGGTAAACTTTACCAAGTGTAGTACTGACCATTCTGTGGTGTGTGTCAGTGTAACAGCACTTGTCAAAATTTTTTTGCTTCTTGTTACAAGACAGGGAAAAACAAAACCTGGAAGAAGGTTTGGAAGAAAAAAAAAAAAAGGTCAACTCTTAGTTTCAGCATTCCTCCAACAGAATCTGGCCCAATGATGGTCCTGGATTACTTTCAAGTTCAATAAATGTTTGCTGCATGTTGTAATCTAAGAAGCTTCCTTAAGGGCTAAAATTCTTCAAGAAGCAAGTACCTATTCATCTTCTGACAGACACTTGCAAATTGCAAGTATCATCCCTACATCACTAAATAAGATTGAGGAGTTAGGGAAGTCAACTGAAAATCATAATGCACAGAGACCGAGCCAGGTAAAGCAACAGATCCTTGGCTTTTGGAATACTAGCGACAGAGTTGGTCAACTTGATCCAGTTGACTCAGTAGAGAAGAATTCTTGCCCATAAAAGTTCACACTACCTACCTATAGACAACACATTCCGTGTACGTATACTTATAGAGGCGCTGTACACGAGCCGAAACAAAGTCCCTTGAACAGCAATACCTTGTCTATAAATACACCTTGAAGGAACTTACATAACCGAGGATGCACTGGTATGAGAAAAATTAAGCTGATGCAGATGAGGCAATTATACCGAGCAAACATTCAATAAGTCAGCGTAATTATACTGAGGAAAAGTTCAATAATAGATAAAATCTTCACAACAATCTAAACTGAGACTCCTTTTAGTATGTCCAAAGCACTTGTCAGTCTCAAGTTCGTCTCTTCACATGAGAGAAAGAAAACTGAATCTTCAACTAAAGATGGTTTAAGTGCTGATTAAGTGTCTTATCACAAGAGGTGATGCTTTGAGACTTCATACAAAACCAGAAGACAACCCACGGCAGACTTAAAGGGAGATTTGTATGCCAGAGTACATAAAAACTTACGAAACACGCTCTAATTAAAGGAAAATGTTTAGGTTCTCTTTCTCCAAATTCAGGTTTTCTCCTATTTAAAATGGGATTAAGTTAAAAAAAAAACCATCATTTGCGGGAAAAATCATCTCTAGAATATAGCCTAGTCCATACTAGGGTGATCATTAGCATCTTTACATATAGGGTAGCCTCGCCTACACTACACAGTATACTTTATACATATACGCTTGAGGACCAAGGCTAAAGCCACCCTATAGCCTTTAACTGCTGAAACGGAAAGGAGCTTCTCTTGACGAAAGTAGACTAGAAAGTCTTCAACCTGCTGAATAGTGGGTCTGATCGGAGAGATACCCCGTCTACAACACCAACCACAGAAGACAGCCCACTTCACCGGGTAAACAGCCGCAGAGGACTTCCTCAGGTATCCAGCCATCTCTGTTGCTGCTTGGCGTGAAAAGCCTTTCGCTCGCAAGAGATGGTTGATAACTTCCAAGCGTGAAGACACAGGGACTCCACTGCTTGATGGTACCATTCTACGTGTGGTTGAGACAGCAGGTTGTGCCACGGGGAGAACTCCCTCAGTGCTTCAGCTAGGAGAGTCGGAAGGTCAGGATACCAAACGGCTTGCGGCCATTTGGGTGCCACCAGAATCATTCTTAGATTCTGCGTAATCCGCACCCTGTTGAGCATGGCGCAGATCAGACAGAATGGGGAAAGGCGTACTCTTCCAGGTTGTCCCAGGGATGTTGGAATGCGTCTTCTGCTCCTGCCCACGGGTCCGGTACAACCGAGCAGATCTCCATCTTCCTGTTGTACCGGGTGGCGAACAAGTCTATGATTGCACGCCCCCATAGGCTGAAGAGCCTTTCAGCTACGTACTGGTGTAAGGACCACTCGGTTCCTACCACCTGATTCTGGTGGCTGAGCTTGTCTGCCACTACATTCCTCTTGCCCGGAGTGTACCTGGCTGACAGCTCCACTGCGTGAGCCAAGGCCCACTCGTCCACCTGCATTGTCAACCTGTGGAGCTCGAGGGAGACAAGTCCCCCTTTCAAGTTGACATATGAATCTACCGTGGTGTTGTCGCTCATCAACAACACAGTGTCCCATCATTCGTTCCCAAAACTCTTGGAGAGCCAGGAAGGCTGCCTTGAGTTCGAGAACATTGATGTGAAGGTGCTAGTCGCAATCGTTCCACACACCTGCAGTCAGCAACTCCTCCAGGTGTACGCCCCACTCCCTGTTCGATGCATCCAAGAATAGGAGCATGTCCGGAGGGGGAGTGGTGAGATCCAATCCTACCGTGAAGTTCCTGTCGTCCAATCACCAATCCAGGTCCTGCCTAACCTCCCATGAGAGAGGAACAAGGAGGGACTGAGGATCTCGTGACTGGGACCAAAAGTCCCTGAGTCTCCACTGAAGAGACTGCAGGTGCAGCCATCCGTGAGGGACCAGCTTTTCCAAGGACAACAAGTGACTGATCATGACTTGTCAAAGCCGGGCAGTTTGCTCCTGTCTTGACAGGAGCCGCCACACAACCTCTCTGAACTTGTTGATACGAGAGTCCGAGGGGAAGACTCATGCTGCTACCTTGTCTATCAGCATGCCCAGATACAACGTCCTCTGCTTGGTTTCGAGATCTGACTTCTCCAGGTTTATCAGGATCCTGAGATTCCAACAAAACTCGAGGAGTTGATCCGTGAAGCAACTGCAAGCGAGATCTTGCCAGGACAAGCCAATCGTCGAGATACCTCAAGAGACGTATCCTGTTCGAATGTGCCCAAACTGAAACCAAGGTGAACACTCTCGTGAACACCTGGGGAGCGGTCGACAGTCTGAAGCATAGAGCCTTGAACTGGTAGATCGTCTCCCCCAGGACGAAGCGGAGGTACTTGCGGGAAGACCTGTGGATGGGTATTTAAAAATACGCATCCTTCAGGTCCACCATAAGCATGAAGTTGTTCTCCCTGATGGAAGCCAACACTAAACGCACTGTTTTCATCTTGAACCGAGTCTGGCGAACGAATCGGTTCAGGGGAGATGTCTACAACTGGTCTCCATCCCCCCGAAGCCTTCTCTACGAGAAAGATTCGGCTGTAAAACCCCAGAGACCTGTCCAACGCGACTTCTATAGCGCTCTTCTCCAACACTGCTTGCACTTCCTGCAAGCAATGCCTGGTGTCCCTCGGATCCCACTACAAAGGATCGAAGCAGAACCAGATGGTTGGCGAGGGGTGGTGGAGACTCTAAGGGGAGTAGATCACCCTCCTGAAGGACATCCACTACCCAGGTCTCGGCTCCATATAGCTGCCAAGTTGCCTAATGGCTCAATACCCAATCCCCCCACCAGTGGCAGCAGCTGGAGGGGAATGCCAGGCCTAGTGTTTCCATTTGGTTTTCTTCTTCCCTTTCCTTCCTTGTCCTGACTGGAAATCAGTCTGAAAAGGACAGGAAGTCTCGGACTTGGGGGAGGAAGAAGAAGGCTGGACAACAACGACAACGACCTTTTCCTTCTTAGGTCGAGCAACCCTCGGAGGAGAATAAGAGCCTGACGAAGACTAAGAGGATGACAACGACACCTTCCTAGCTCTCTTCCTCCTTGACTTCTTCTCAACACCTGCAGAAACGAGACGAGGGTGTTCCAGGGAACATCGGAGACAGCAGGCTCATATATCCAGCCGGGTTCAGGAACAGGAACAGCAGCTGGTCCTGGAACTACAGCAGGGCCGGTATGCACGGAGGGGGCAAGGAAGCGGTCTGGAGTAAACTCTGCAGTAGCAGGTCTCATCCTCAGCAAGGCCGGCATTATCCTCACGTCTGACAACATCAAGGAAGGCAGGAACCCAGGGGACGGCATTGGGAAGGCAAAGGAAGGCAGCTGATGCCCGCTGCCCGCGGAAGAGCCGTTCGTAGGGTGGTGAGACCAGACAAGGTGCAGAGAAGCCAAGTAGCCAGGCTGGGTCACGGCAGAGGTGGTAGGGGTAGAGACCGAGTGGGCAGCAGCACTGGTCAGGGTACGGTTAAGGTGCGCAATCAGCGCTGGCACTGAAAGGGACCCCGCAAGGCCCAGGGAAGCCCAAGCTTGGTCTAACCTGTGCACGAAACCTGCAGGGGGAATAGTCGGGTTAATTGGAGAGGTCCATCCTTGATCCGAAGGAAGACCTTCAGGGCAAGGAGAGATCCCAGAAAGGGCATTGCTCAGGGCTGCCGCTAAAGCTCCTTCCTCCCCTTTCCCCCTCGACTCGTCGGAAAGGTAAGAGGAGAGAGAAGCTTCCCCCAGAGGGTTGGCAGCGAATGTAAGGCGATTATGGGGGACAAGAACGAGGCCAAAGGGTCCAGTACAGGAGTGGAAGGTGGCGAAATGCTCCCCGCCATGGCTTTTGGTCTCCTGACGTAACGCCTCCTGCCCGCAAACTTCTCCCACTGAGCGGCAGACAACGAACGACACTCAGCACGTTATTACACCATCGCAATCGACTCCTCGTCACGAAGCACAAACCATATGAGGATCTACTTCGACCAAGGAGCGAATTCTGTAAAACTTCTTGCTGTCTACCCCCAGGCAACGCCTGAAAGAAGTTGGCGGCAACAAGGGCTGCAGATCGAGGGATTGCTGAGAATCCATTGAAATCTCAAGCAAACCACCAACAACAACAAACAAAAGAACAAAAAACAGGAAATATCTCACTGGGAAAAAAGTGAAGTCCAGCAGAAAGTCGGGCAGAGAGCGCAGAAGAGCGTGCTCACACAACAACGGCCGAAAGCAAAGTGTTCACTCGCAACCGCTCATGGCATAGCCAACAACTGGACGGTAGTTAACTACCGCACTGCCTTGTTTCAAAGTTCAGCGGCCACATCCAGGCTTCACCTTAAGTATTTCCTATCGTAAAGGACCGACGGTTTGTATACCGTGTTGGAACAAATAAAATTGTTTACCAATATATGTTTACTCTTTTGTGTTGCAAAATATCCAACAAAGAGGATAAGAAAAATTAATGCAAATAAATTTCAGTCTCTGATGTTGTAGGCTTTACTGCTTTAATCCTTTTTACTTTATTTTTTCAAGCAATTACTATGAGCAATATTCATATGCTATCAAGTCCAGCATAAGCCAGAAATTCAGTGTGTTTACAACCCTTAAAGAAAATATTTACTTCGATATTATGCAATCTTCTCCTCAACCACAAAATTCAGATATTTTGATGAATTAATCCACTAAAATTACATCTTATTACCTTCTATTTTGGCAGGATGTTTACGAGGGGTTTGCTTTAAAGGTAACTTATCTGCTGGCATCCTAATAGGAAATTTATTAAGCTGCTGAAGCTCTGCAAATGGTGAATTTGGCTGGGCACTGGCTGCAGCTAAAGAGCAATAGAAACAATTATGAAGTCTTAAGCACTGACCAAATATTTACAAAACATACATAAAATGCATTACATACAGGTTTAATAACTAGATTCTGTTTTATCAAATTACTAAGCTCATAAACCATAAAACTAATGTTCATTTGAAATAATAAATTATATGACAAAATAAAGAATTGGCTAAAGATGTTAAACACAAGATTGCCACATACTTCTATATCTTTCTGCCAGATGCCAGACACGACTGCTGCCTCCATCCATCCTTTCAGAAGTAGCTTGACTATGGTTTTCTGGGATTGTGGATGCCTTAAGAGGTTTGTCCACAAACAGGTTTGGCAACGGAAAACTTTCATCTTCGAGGTGGCCATTAGTCATTCCAGCATTACCCTATTTAATGAGATGTAGTTGCCTGAACAATACTGTTGTCTATAAAACAAATATGACATTTTTATGATAAATTTCTTATATATATATATACTGTACTTACCAAGTAATTATATAGCTATAAGGTTTTCAACCACAGCAGCCTAATATTTCAAAATTTGCGGTAGTGCTTCTATTTTTTTGTATAGCAGGTGCCAGGCCCTGCCCACTTTTGGGAACTGACAGGAACAACTTAGCAGAGCTTCAATTAGTTTGTGCCCTACTGTACATACGAGGGGAGGAGGGCGGACTCCAATTATGTAATTGCTTGGCAAGTATAAAACTTTTGTTATTAAAAATGTCGTTTTTATATACCCAACTTACCCAGTAATTACTTAGCTGATTCCACATTGAAAGGAGGCGGGATACATGGACATATTCTATGCCAAAACATTCAAAAAGGTAATGACTTTGAAATAGGAAAATTGCTACCATTGACACAGTGCTTGTTGTTTCCTTACCTAATAATAGAGCTGCGAAAGGTGGGTACTGCCTCTGGTCGGCGCTCACCTTGCCCTGTAGTGGGCATGGTGGTATAGCCAAGGGTTGCCACTACTTCAGTGGGAACTTTGCAACAAAGAAAGTTCTCTGATGGCTGGCAAAGTTTAAAAAAGGATGCCCTTACCCTGGGCATAAATCAGAATAGAACCAAACAATGCTGTCACCTCACTGCAATAAAAACACAAGCAAACCCCTAAAAACCGAAGGATATTCCAGGTACAACGTACCCTTAGGCTCCCCTTTTGACTCAAAGCCCTGCGTTAAGGTGAGGGGATAGTAAGAGGAAAAGAGAGCCCCTTAGGCCTCACCTCCCAATGCCATGCCAGCCGTGGATAAAGGTCCTAAGATGCTACAATTTTAAAACACAGTTTCCATGTCCTTGAGGTAGCGTGAAGGGAAGACTGACTTGCATTTCTAATGAGTCAATTGCAAAATAGCTGAGAGACATATATTATGTCTAAACGCAAGAGAGGTAGCAACGACCCAAACCTCGTGAGCCTAAACCTTAAAGGCAGGCAAGACGTCCTCTAGAATCTGAGAGTGTCCTTCAGAGATAAAGTCTCTCAGAAAAAAGGAAAGGGTAGTGAATAAACGGGTAAACGGGGCCAAAGTTTGGAAGGGTCCTCATTCTTGGCAAGGAACCCAAGAGAGAAGGAGCAGACTGCGTCCCCTTGTGAAAAACTAACTTCCTTGTCAACAGCTTGCAACATAATACAGTTGACCCTCGTTAAACTGGACCCCATTAATCCGGATATCAGATAAGACAGACACAAAGACGGTCAGCTATTTTAAATAGATAAATGTTCATCGATGAAATAAATAAACTTTTCATTTATATTTTTAATTTACATATACAGTTGTATTTATACTGTACGTACACTCAACTAAAATGCTTTTACCTTGTAATTCATTTAACTTATGCACAGTATGCACAGTCATTATGACATTCTGTCTGGAAGGGTTGGAAGTACTGCTGCCAATCACCGAGCATTTACAGTTTTACCTATCTGCTGCCTGACAGGTAGCTACAGTATGATGCTTTATGCTTTTAGGAAAGAAAGACATGACAAAGGTAAACTTTACTAAGACAAAAGTGAATTATTGAACAACACTTGTGTTTACATGGCAAATGACACAAGAAAGAGAGAAAGTGCCAGTTCCCTCTATGCAGCTTTATTCTATCATCATATTTATCATCTTTTATATTTCATTATAAATACAGTACAGGTACACCATCCTTTATCAGATATCGTCCAGGCCAGATGTGGTTCAGTTTTTGGAATTTTTCTGATTTCAGAACTGTGGGGTCAGGAGCATCATCAAACATAACTATTGCATCAAAAACGTATTTTTTCTCCTTTTTTCATGTTTTTTTTAAAATCTTATTCACTCATTATAATTTATTATCTATATTAATTTATACTGTTAACTGAATATCATTAAGATCATCAATAATAAAATAGTGGGACAATTAAGATCATATGTTCACTAATACATTTTGTTTTAAACAAAAACATTCAGCAAAAACAGAAATATGATATTGTCATGATACAATAAAGTTTTATACATACTTACCTGACAGATATATACTTAGCTATAGACTCCGTTGTCCCCGACAGAAATTCAAATTTCGCGGCACACGCTACCGGTAGGTCAGGTGATCTACCGCCCTGCCCTGGGTGGCAGGACTAGGAACCATTCCCGTTTTCTAATCAGATTTCTTCTCTTCCACCTGTCTCCTGCGGGGAGGCTGGGTGGGCCATTAATCGTATATATCTGTCAGGTAAGTATGTATAAAAATGTTATTGTTATGATACAATAAAGTTTGTTCATACTTACCTGGCAGATATATATATAGCTGTATTCTCCGAAGTCCGACAGAATTTCAAAACTCCCGGCACACGCAGTGGGCGGCCAGGTGGTTAGTACCCATTCCCGCCGCTGGGAGGCGGATATCAGGAATCATTCCCATTTTCTATTCAGATTTTTCATACCACTGTCCCCTGAGGGGAGGTGGGTGGGTACTTTAATTATATATATCTGCCAGGTAAGTATGAACAAACTTTATTGTATCATAACAATAACATTTTGTTCATGAAACTTACCTGTCAGATATATATATAGCTGAATCCCACCATTGGAGGTGGGAAGGGACAGAATAGAAGGATTAGGAAACACCTCAAGTGCAGATGATTGACATCTTGATTCCTTACCTGTTAGCATAGCTGACTTCTTGATTACTGTCACCGAAGTCTGCTTTTGCTTTACTAGAGTTGCCAACAAGGTAGTGACCTGTGTAGTTGGTGCGCTCTAGATGATCTGTCAACGGGAGCGTGACCACAATGTGACTAGACCATATTGACCATACTGTGAGGGCAACGAAGCTAAAACCACCACCTGACCTAACCTATCGAAGTTAGTCCCATAACTTCTAGGCTAACGAAAGGGAAAGCGCCTCAAGCGACCAACCCTTCAAAGTTAAAAGCACACCTATCCCTTTTCTATAGGATAGGATTCGTGCTGCTTCCTGCCTCCAATAATATTTTCTACGGATATGTATGGTCCTAGCGACTCGCAGATCTCATATGTCGTCTTCACATCCCGTCGGGAGTGTGAAGCGAACACAGAGTTGCTTCGCTCAAACGTGGCACTCAGGATATTACCGAGTGTCATGCTCTGTTGAAATGCTTCCGAGGCCGCGCCCTCACCTCGTGAGCATTTACTTTCAAAGGTTTCAAATCTTTGTTCAAACATGACGAATGAGCCTCTTAGAAAGACTCCTTAAAAATAACGCCAGGGCGTTCTTCGACATGGGCAAGTCTGGTCTTTTTACGGAACACCGCAGATTGTCCGAATGACCTCGACTTTCTTTAGTTTTATCAAGATAAAACTTGAGAGTCCCGACAGGGCACAGGACTCTCTGTGGCTCTTGCCCAAAAATTTGTGCCATTCCCTTGATCTCCAGGTCTCTGGGCCAAGGGTTAGACGGGTTTTCGTTCTTAGCAAGAACGGAAGGCTTAGAGGACACCGAATTATGTCCTCTAAAGCCAAAACCTCTGATGATGGCTAAAACCTCACTAACCATCTTTGCCGCAGCTAGAGTGGTTAGAAAATTAGCCTTTCTGGTTACGTGTATTAAGTTTACAGAAAGGAGAGGTTCGAAATGCTTTGACATCAGGAACTTCAGACTACATCTAAGTTCCATGCCGGAAGCTTCGATCTAAAAAATTTCAAGATTTCCACAGACCTCAAAGATCGTGAAGGGCTTTGTTGTTTGACAGATCCGAATCTCTGAGCCTAGAGGCCGTCAACATATTTCCGTATTCTACAATAGTTGGGACTGCTAGCTTATCCCATACTTCAGACGGAATGGGAAGGCGGTAAAGTAATTCACAGAGGTCAGAGGTGGAGGAACAGTCATTCTTCCTGCCCTATGTCCAGAAACGGCCCACTCGGAATGGTACACTGCAAAATATGCAGCACTGCTTTGCTTTGGCAATGAGACTTGCAATTAATCTTGAAGATCCTCTCGCTTCTTGACAGTCTGAACGCATTCAGACTCAGAGCGGAGAGATTTTAGGTACCTCTCGAAGTGAGGCTGTTAGAGTAGACCGATTCTCTCGGGAAGGGTCCTTGGAAAGTGCTCTCTGAAGGCCGTGACCTCTGTGAATCCAGCCTCTCGAAGGCCAACATGGGGCGATCAGCGTCTTTCTCACTCCCTCTGACGCCAGCGATTATCTTATTACATTTCCTAAGCTTTTGAATAGGGGAAAAGGGCTAACCAACTATCCCCATTCCATACTATAGGATGGCGTCTATTGCTACCGCTCTCGGATCGAGAATAAGGGCGCAACGTAGAGGAAGCTTCTTCGTCTTCAATATTGCAAAATCTACGAAAGGACGTCCCCAAAGTCTCCACAACTCTCGATATACTTCTAAGCGAGGATTACTCAAAAGTCAAACGTCAGTAGTTGCTGCCGTCGATCGAGAAGATCCGCACGGACGTGCAATCGTGTAACGAACCTCTTAAGGATCGTTACGTTCCGTGCCTATGCCGATAACCATCTCTCTTTTCTTGGGATATGAGAGAGCTGCGGAATTATCTGAGATGATTTGGACCACTCGACCAAAACCTCACTCTTCGAGGAACTGGAGAGCCAACCAAATTGCTTCCAATTCTTTTAGATTATGTGCCAGGACCTCTGTCCGGATGCCTGGCTCCCTCTCATTATCACCTGAGGTGATCCTTAACCCATTGAGAGACGTTTAGAATTATCTCTAGATCTTTGATGTTATTTCAGTTCTCCTGTAGGAAAAACTGTAGAGGTCTGAATTGCAGTCTATTCAGGGAAACAAGCTTCTCCAGCGAGGAAATGGTCCCCAGCAGACTCATCCATTCCCTCACTAAGCATGCTTCCTTCCCTAATAAGGGTAGACTCGTACAGAATTCTGTTACAGTGCGGTAAGCAGCGCCGAACATGTCTAAGAGATATCTCTGTTGAAAATTTCTTAGCAAAAGGAAGTCGTTTATTCATGATTACCAGAAATCCCCTCAACCCGAGGCGAAAGTCATGATTGTAGGGCAGAGATACGGTTCGTAAATCAATCCCGCGGGAGAGAGAGACGTAACCGACTGAGCAGTACAACGAGCTACCTAACACTGAGTTGGTGACAGTGTGAGACACTGTGACAGTTACAGGCAGCAGCTTATGTTCACCTTCTCGCAGTCTTATGCCGAGTTGCCAGCTATTCTATTCATCTAAGGAATAGATTTTCCATTATTTGAACAGAAACTCTCAAGTTGGCATATCTAAGCGAAACAGAATTCGCTAATACAGAAGCTGATTTTGTGTTGTCGTAACATTACGCTTAATTAACCAAATGTTAAATCGGAAACTCCTGGAAAGTTGCCGGGAGTACCGATTAAATATACTGCGTCATCCACAATGACAGCAACCTCTCGTTTCGCACTATTCTGCCTGAGTTACCAGCTACTCTCTTCTACGAAGGAATAGGTTCGTTACTATTATCGATCATAAGAAAATTCTCAAGCAGGCATATTTAAGCGAAACATAATTCGCTACATGCAGAAGCTGAGTTGGTGTTGTTGTAACAATACCTTCAAGCATTGTCCTTACACCGGAAACTCCTGGAAGTTTGCAGGAAGGACCGATTAAATACACTTAAAATAACAGTCCTTTCGGTTGCCATCTGTAGAGGTAACCACGATATGCGTATATGACTTGAACTTTACATTAGTAATATGACGCGAAGATAAAATACCTAAGTATTGCAGTCACTTGAACATCTAATTCTCTACTACATTCTTTCCTCGACGAGGAGAGAGAGAGAATGGAAATCGACTGTCTTCATTCTCTTTGCCAAGAAAAGGAATAATATTATTCAAATGGAAATCCTCAAGTGAGAACCGAAGATCGAAAAGGAAAGTTCAAGCTTCTTATGATATTTGACATAAGACTTCATGGACGTAGTCTATAAGTCTTTTTCCTGGATGAGCCTCTGACTAATGAATGAGAGCTCTTTCGAAATTTTGTTACTTATCCGCTTATGCGATAAAATGTTATTAAGAACTTTGTCAATGAGAACTAACCAATTGCATGACGGAAAGTAATCCAGGAATTCGAGCATATAGCCTTCCCGATTCCCGCAGAAATCGAGGAAGGGGCAGGATTCCTGATTAGAGACTGGGCTTACGACAGGAAGGACCTTAATGTTCCCCTTCGGCAGCGCAATCCCGAAAGCAGACGAGGCGTTTTATGACACCGAAATCTGCTTACAGTTTTCCTGGAATTCATCAAGTGATGGATTCTATTGAACGCTCCCTTCGTAGAAAGCGAAGTAGACATCTTGACGAGACCAAACTCCTTCTCTACTACTTCGACGACGCCCTCTTGAAGAGCGTTCTTGCAGGAATCCTGCCGAACGTCTTGATGCGTAGGACGCCTATCGTTCTGAAGAACGTCCTGGCAAGTGCTCTACCGAGCGTCATGACGTGTAGGATGCCGAGCGTCTTCAAAAGCGTCCTGGCGAGCGTCCTCGCTAGCGTCCTGGCGAGCGTCCAGATGTGTAAGACATCGAGCGTCTTCCAAAAAGCTTATCAATGTTTATGACGTCGAGCGTCTTCTGAAAGGCCACCCGAAAAGCGTCCTGGAGAGCCGCACACTGCTCCTGAAGTGTGAGAGCACTATAGGAAGACGTAAGGCTATCGTCTCCAAGACGGCCTTAAAGACTTTCGTTACCTTCTAACAAAGACGGTGGCCGCCTGTGCAACATTTTGCGTCTTAGTAATGCAAATGAACATATCCAGACACGCGCTCAAAAAAGGAACGCCGAGCGTTCCGAAAGGCATCGTCGCGAGGTGCTTGCCGAACGTCCTGATTGCATTCTTTGAGCGTCTTGAAGAGCGTCCGGAATAGAAGAGCGACGAACATCAAGGGAAGCGTCATAGTAAATGACGTGCGTCAACACGAGTAACTTGAGAGGCTTCCTGGCGAGGGGAGAGCCGCTCATGAAACGCGAGCGTCCTAAGCATAAGTACGGTGATCGTCATCAGGACGAGTCTTAAGGACGTTCGCCACTCTTGAC
This sequence comes from Macrobrachium nipponense, assembly GCF_015104395.2. Lineage (NCBI taxonomy): Eukaryota > Metazoa > Arthropoda > Malacostraca > Decapoda > Palaemonidae > Macrobrachium > Macrobrachium nipponense. The sequence goes on along the minus strand of NC_087201.1, from coordinate 57,314,601 downwards.
AAAAACGACGGCCGGCTGTGCGACATCTTGCGTCTTTGTCACGCTCATCGACACTGCAGAAGGGCATTTAAAAGGACGCCTGTGTGTTCTTGGGTATGAGGAATTCTTTGCCCTTCTCCTGTCGAAAACTAGGATAGTCTGTCCAGTGTCATCTCTGTCCGCTGACAGAGCGTCCCTTAGGGACGAGTAAGATGCGTCTTGGCGAGCTGTTTGACTATGCAAATCAGCTTGCCGGACGTCAATCTTATGAGCTTGAACAATATCCCGTTTCGTAGTAAAGCGAACGTCACATAACGTATACATAGCGCCATGAGGGGAGGAGGAAACCTTAGCCGATGACAAATAAGACCTCCTTGGAGCGTCCACCAAATTGGCGAAATCTCCTTGAGAAGAAGACGGTGCTTTCAATCCTGCTTCTTCTCCTGTTTCGTACCAGATCCCAGCTCTCCCTTTCAGTCTAGATGGAGGAAGTGCAAACGAAGTCTTCCCTTTAACCTTCCTTGAATCCATCCAATCCTGGACTCTCTCAAACGCTCTCTTCGCAGAGAGCGAAGTGGCCATCTTAACGAAGCCAGGGGCCTTCTGGCTTCGATGAGGCAAATTGTGAAGGTGGAGCGTCTTGGAAAGCAAGAAAACAATCCTCGCTACAAGAGTAAAGACGTTCCTTCCTCTCGATAGAGCGTTGAATGTCTCGAAAGGCGTCCTTGTGAGGGTCCTGCCTTAAGGACATTTTTTAATCTCTTGACCAAGACGACAGCCGCCTGTGCGACATTTTGCGTCTTTGTCACGCTTATCGATATTAAGTCAAGCCGAAGGGACGCCAGATCGATGTGGGTTCCCCGTAACCCTCCTTCGGCTTTCGACATGCCCTCTCCCTAGTCCTGGGAGTCCGACAGAGGTCCAGGCCTAGAGGCGTTATGGGGCGGATCTGACGTTCCCTCCTGACGAGAGAGAGGACGTGAAGCGTCCTCTTCTCTAAAGCTTCTTAGAGGGCGCGAGTCCTTCCGAGAGCTCCAACCTTGCGGGGAGGACGCCTCGGAGGACGAGACGCAATCTTTCATGATTCGTGCACGTGCACGATCTTTGGCAGCCTTATCCTGCCGAAGGGACGCCAGATCGGTGGGGGGGTTCCCGTAACCCTCCTTCGGTTTTCAACTTGCCCCCTCCCTGGTCCTGGGAGTCCGACAGAGGTTTAGACCTAGAGGCGTTATAGGACCGATCTGACGCCCCCTCCACAACACTAGGGACAAAATCAACATCACTACACTCACAACACTGATTGGAGAGCAAGCACTTTTTCAAGCTTACTTGATGTAATCCCTCTAATTTGCGTACATACGAATCATACGTCTCTTTCGGAATCAGTCAACATTACACTAATTACATTGATCTCTCAACAAAGAAAACATGTAAACGTCATGTATACTAAACGAGTGTCTACCGAAGGTTTCGGTAGCCTCCCCTTACCCGTTGCAGACAACAAAATCTGAAACTAGGCTAACTAGATTCAGACATCATATGCAATGAAAAAATTTTAATTAATTTATGATAGCGTATGCCTAGCCACAAATCCAAGTCAATCATTCAAAAAAATAAGTAGGATACTTAAGCGGCTAATGAAGTTTCAAAATCCTAGGCGGAGGTAATGGAAACAGGTGTTTTCACTACCGCGACAGAGAAAAATCTGAATAGAAAATGGGAATGATTCCTGATATCCGCCTCCCAGCGGCGGGAATGGGTACTAACCACCTGGCCGCCCACTGCGTGTGCCGGGAGTTTTGAAATTCTGTCGGACTTCGGAGAATACAGCTATATATATATCTGACAGGTAAGTTTCATGAACAAACTTTATTGTATCATGACAATACCATTTTTATACATTCAACTTCCCTGCCAGATATATACTTAGCTGATTAGCACCCATTGGTGGTGGGTAAGAGACAGCTAACTACTGAAATAGACAGGTAAACAACATATGTTGTAGGTATTAATAAACCTTGGTTCCTACCTAATTAGGCGGAAGACTTCGTGGCTACTGCCCAGGAGTCTGCTTTGCCTCAAGAGCCTCAGCGAGATATTGATCTATGGCTAAGAGTTCTTGTGGGTCTGCCAATGGGGTCTTATCCACTTACTCGGCAGAGCCTAAAGGCCTTTGTCATTGGGTGCTATTCCACTAACATGACAATACACCTTGTTCAAGGAGCACAACACCGATCCCGATCACCTGATCCTAACATCCATGTTAGTTCTAAGATTGCAAGGAGTTATCCCCAAACTTCCTACAAACAACCAATAACTATCAACATAAATACACGTACATTTATAACATAACACAAAAAAAAAAAATTTGTACCCCCCTACTAGCCATACATACCCCTGGTTCCCTACCAGCAATGACACCAGCCGCCCGTGCGACATCAGTACGCTTGCTAATAGGAAACCAAGCACATATCTGACAAGAGGGTTTATGTACATTTAAGATAAAATATTTAAGGATCAGTCTTTGCTCCAAGTCCCAGAACTGTATCTGCTGATACTAATGGACCGAGAGAGAAGCATTTCTCATAGGTCACTTTCACATCCTTCAGGTAATGAGACGCAAAAACTGAATTGGATCTCCAATATGTAGTCTCATTGATATTCCTGAGAGACATATTCTTTTGAAACGCCAGCGACGTTGCTACTGCCCTTACCTCATGTGTCTTAACCTTTAGAAGACCGAAGGATTCATCCGGGCAGTTCTTGTGCGCATCAGTAATCACGCTTTTCACAAAGAAGGCTAAGGCGTTTTTAGACATGAGTCTTTTGGGGTTCTTCACAGCACACCGAAGACCTTGTTGACAGCCTCCCATCTGCTTCTTTTTCTCTAAATAAAATTTAAGAGCTCTAACCGGACAGAGAGACCTCTCTGTCTCTCTGCCTACGAGGTTAGATAGGCCTTTTACCTCAAAGCTCCTGGGCCAAGGTTTTGATGGGTTTTCATTTTTCGCCAGAAATAATGTCTGGAACGAACAGATAGCCGCATCTCCTTTAAACCCCACTTTGGAGTCCAGAGCGTGCAATTCGCTCGTCCTCTTGGCCGTCGCGAGAGACAACAGGAATAAACATTTCCTAGTGACGTCGCGGAAGGAAGCAAGATGTAGAGGTTCGAATTTGTCCGAGGCAAGGAATTTCAGGACCACGTCCAGATTCCAGCTAGGTGTTCTCGGAGACCCTGATTTCGAAGTCTCGAACGACCGAATCAAATCGTGGAGATCCTTGTTCTCTGCAATCTCTAGCCCTCGATTCCTGAATACTGAAGACAGCATACTTCTGTATCCTTTGATTGTAGACACATAAAGGTGTGATTCCTCTCTAAGAAAAAGGAGGAAATCGGCAATGTTAACTATAGAGGTACTGGAGGAGGACAGCTTCTTATTCTTACACCATCTCCTAAAGACTTCCCACTTCGATTGGTATACTCTTCTCGTTGAAGATCTGCGGGCTCTAGCGATAGAGCTTGCAGCCTTGCGAGAAAATCCCCTCACTCTGACGAGTCTTTCGATAGTCGAAAGGCAGTCAGAGCGAGACCGGGGAGGTTGTGATGAAACTTCTCGAAGTGGGGTTGTCTGAGTAAATCTGTTCTGCTTGGTAGAGACCTGGGGAAGTCCACTATCCACTCCAGTACCTCCGTGAACCATTCTTGGGCTGGCCAAAATGGAGCTATGAGGGTCAACTTCGTGCCCTTTGAAGCCACAAATTTCCTGAGTACTTCCCCCAGGATCTTGAATGGGGGAAAGGCGTAGGCGTCTAGGCCCGACCAATCCAGGAGAAATGCGTCGATTGCAAAGGCTCTTGGATCTTCTACTAGAGAACAAAAGATCTCTACTCTCTTGGAGAGGAACGTAGCAAATAGGTCTATGTGAGGCCTCCCCACAGAGACCACAGACTTCGGCACACTTCTGCGTGTAGAGTCCACTCTGTGGGGAGGGCCTGATTCCTCCTGCTTAGCCTGTCTGCTCTCACATTTCTTATCCCTTGCACAAATCTTGTGAGGAGAGTTATACCTCTTTCCTCTGTCCAGGTTAACAGATCTTTTGTTAACTGATAGAGGGAGAATGAATGAGTCCCTCCTTTCTTGCGTATGTAAGCCAGAGCCGTGGTGTTGTCCGAGTTTATCTGAACCACCCCGCCTCTGACTACCTCCTCGAAGAATCTTAAGGCCAGGTGTATGGCTACTAGTTCTTTGCAATTGATGTGCCAGGACACCTGCTCCTTTGTCCAGGTGCCTGACACCTCCCTTGCTCCTAGCGTCGCTCCCCATCCCGACTCCGAAGCGTCGGAAAATAACACTTGGTTGGGGATCTGCAGGGCAAGTGACACGCCTTCGTTCTTCTTTAGAGGAAGGATCCACCACTTTAAGTGATTCTTCACCTCCTGTGGAATCGGGAAAGAGTCTGAGAGTTGCCCCGTCTTCCAACTCCAAACCTTTTTCAGGAAAAACTGAAGAGGGCGAAGGTGAAGCCTCCCCAGAGAGAACTTTTCTAGCGAGGACAGAGTCCCTAAAAGGCTCAAATACTCCCTCGCTGAACTGTGCTCTCTCTCTAAGAAGCTCGAGATTCTTGACAAGCCTCGAGTGATTCTCTCTTGCGAAGGAAATACCCGAAAACCCCGAGAATCCATCTGAATCCCCAGATAGACCAAGTTCTGGCTGGGGATCAGTTGCAACTTCTCGAGGTTTACGAGTAATCCCAGAGATTGTATCATATTGCGTGTTATCATCAGGTCCTCCAAGCACTGGTTCTCCGACTTGGCCCTGATCAGCCAGTCGTCTAAGTAGAGGGAGATGTTTATTCCCTCTAGGTGAAGCCATCTTGCTACATTCGCCATCAGGTTGGTGAAGACCTGTGAAGCTGTAGACAGGCCGAAACACAGAGCCCTGAATTGAAAAATCTTGCCTCCTATCATAAACCGAAGATATTTCTTCGACGAGTGGTGAATGGGAACGTGGAAATATGCATCTTGTAAGTCCAAAGAGACCATCCAATCTCCTGGACGTAGCGCTGACATCACCGAGGCGGACGTTTCCATTCGGAACTTCTTCTTCTGAACAAAACGGTTCAGTGCGCTTACGTCCAATACTGGTCTCCACCCCCCCGATGCCTTTGGTACTAGGAAAAGGCAATTGTAAAATCCTGGGGAGAGTGGATCCTGTACAAGTTCGATGGCCTCCTTTTCCCACATTTGATCCACCATATGAAGGAGAGTATTTTTCATTACAGGGTCTCTGTACCTCGCTGACAGGTCCCGAGGAGTAGAGGTTAGGGGAGGACTGTCTTCGAAGGGGATGATGTATCCCTTCTTCAGAACTGAAACCGACCAAGAGTCGGCTCCTCTCTGCGCCCAGGCTCCTGCAAAGTTCAGGAGTCTGGTGCCTACTGGTGCTTGGAGGATCATCAAGTCACTTTCCTTTCTTGAAGGGCCTGAAGGAAGACCTTCCTCTCTTATCAGAGCTCTTCTTTCTGGAAGGGGGACGAGCCGTTGCACCTCCACGAAAGGGCTGCTGAGGAGGACGAAAGTCCTTCTTACTCGTAGACACTACAGGGCGACTCTTCTTCGAAGTCTGAACAAGGAGGTCTTGCGTCGCCTGCTCAGTTAGTGAGCGAGATATATCTTTCACCAACTGAGAAGGAAACAGATGATCTGACAGAGGGGCGAACAATAACACGGTCCTCTGACTAGGAGAAACAGCTTTTGACAAAAGGGATCCATAAACTGATCTCTTTTTCAGCAAACCAGCTCCAAAAAGGGAAGAAACCTCTCCAGAACCGTCTTGTACCGCCTTGTCCATGCATGCCAGGACGCTATGGAGAATTTCTGGGTTCTTAAGAAACTCCGAGTCCTGAGACTTCTTAGCTAGAACTCCGAGAGACCAATCCAGAAAATTGAACACCTCTAATATGAAAGTGGTTCAATTCTGAAATGCTCCATGTAGATCTGGCCGACCCTAAAGAGTGTCGTCTGGAGGCATCAACCAGATTAGCGAAGTCCGCGTCTGCCGATGCAGGAAGAGAAAGACCCATAGTCTCTCCTGTCCCGTACCAAATACCTCTCTTTCCAAGGAGTTTGGAAGGAGGCATGCAGAACACTGTTTTGCCCAACTCTTTCTTTGTGCCCATCCATGAATCCAAAGACTGGAGGGCCTTCTTCATCGAAATCGCTGGTTTCATTTTCAGGAAAGCAGAGGACTTTACTGTAGCAGTACTCGAAAAGAGCGAACGAGGAGAAGGAGGAGCGGCTGGATTAAGAGAGTCTCCATACTCTTGCAGTAATAAGGAGGCTAATGTCTTATAGTTCGAGAGCCCCTCATTTGTAGGGAGCTCGTCTTCAGACACCTCTTCTAAAACCCGATCAGAAGAGGGAGAACGTTCTCGTTTGGAGGAAGAGTCTTTCCAAGACCTCCTACGATCCGAAGGAGAGGTGCTTCTGTCTGGAGAAGAGTCATCAATTTCGGATAAGAGTCTAGTCGAATCTTGCTTCCGACTCCTGACTCCTGACTCCTGCCTCCTGCCTCCTGGCTCCTGACTCCTGGGTGACTCTTCACTCCTGGCTGGCGCCAGACGCCTGATCGGCTCCTCGCACCTAGTAGGAGTCTTGCGCTTGGTTGACTCCTCACTCCTGGAAGGTGCCGTACGTCCGAACGACTCTTCACTCCTAGTAGGAGCCTTACGTTTGGTTGGCTCCTCGCTCTTGCTAGAAGCCTCACTCCTAATAGGAGCCTCGTTCCTGGCGGTAGGGACCTCCACACATCTGGAGGACCCTCTTGATGGGAAGGGAAGTGTCTTTCCTTCGAGGAGGTTCCTTTGAAAGCACTCCTACCAACGACGATATCTGTTCTTGCATAGATACTAGAAATCTCTTAGTAGCCTCCTCTTTATCCTCTTTGGGAGGAGGAGAAGGAGGAGGGGAGGAGTCCAAGGGCTCCACTCCAACTACGGGTGACAATAAGGCTCTCTTTGCCCTCTTAACATCCGAAGGAGACTCCTCAGGGAAGCGTTCCGCGCTCGAGTCAAGAGTCGGCGCCTTCCAACTCCTCTTCAGTGGTCGCGAGCGATCAGAATCCCTCCAATCGCGTCTAGGAGACGAAGACCCCGACGATGAGAAACACTCACGCAGGACACTTTTGCAATAGCGATCCCGGCAGTCTGGGGTGTCACAGAGCCTACCGAAGGGACACCTGATCGGTGGGGATTCTCCACAACCTCCTTACGGTTTTTGACATTCCTTCTCCTCTGGGCATGGGAGCTTGGAAGAGCTCTAGACCTGGGAGCGTTGTGGAGCCGACCAGATGCCCCCTCCACCACACTGGGGACACTCACATCACTGTCCACTGTAATATCACTAGCCTTACCTTGCAGAGCAGCCATTTTGTTTTCCATGATCTTGAAGGCTGCTTTTAGATCCGCAAGTTCTTTTGCCGAATCTACAGGATCTGCAATAGGTGAAGAGGCTGAAAAAGAAGGAGAAGTAGCAATTCTTACAAGAGGTGAAGATCCCAAACTAGGAACTAGCTCATTAGATCTAGAACTACTCAAACTTCTAGAGGAAGCTTTCCTCACTCTCTCTCTCTCTAACTTCTTCAAATAATTAGTTAGATTCTTCCACTCTCTCTCACTCAAATTCTCACATTCCTTGCAAGTATTAGTGAAAGAACATTCATACTCTCTGCAACCCTTACATACGGTGTGAGGGTCTACCGAAGCTTTCGGCAACCTCACCTTACAGCCTACATTCACACAACGTCTCACAACCATTCCAGCGTCAGACATTTTAAGAAAAATCCAAAGCAAGTCCACAAAAACAGTCCACAAAAGCGTATGCCAATCCAACAATCCAGATACGTCACCAAAAGTCGGTCAAGAAGATCAATTGTCGATGAAAAAAGAAAATCCAGTCAAAGGAACCAACAACAATGTTGATGGTCCAGGCAACAGAAGAAATCTGATTAGAAAACGGGAATGGTTCCTAGTCCTGCCACCCAGGGCAGGGCGGTAGATCACCTGACCTACCGGTAGCGTGTGCCACGAAATTTGAATTTCTGTCGGGGACGATTGAGTCTATAGCTAAGTATATATCTGGCAGGGAAGTTGAATGTATAAAAATACATGATCAAAATAATTTTAACTGAACTTGTAGATTTTAATGATAAGCAAGACTATAAAATACATTTCATCATATTCCTCTGGGAGAGGGTTGTTCATTAATGTTGATATACATATGTCGTCATCAGTTTGTAGTCGTACATTTGAGGATGCTCCAGGAGCATTTTTGCAAGTGATGATGCATCACTACAATGGACTGTATGGGATTTTTCATACCACTATATCAAAGTTAAATCTATTGTTAAATTATTGTTTTCATGAAAAAATAATTAAATACAGCAAATTATTGAGTAATCCCAATCATGGCAACGTTCCAACTCAGTGCTGTAAACACAATTTGTAATTTAAATATGTCTATAAATAAAGCAAAAGTAGAGGGCTGTCATTGGTTTACAGATTTCCATGGCAACCAGCCAGCCAGTCAGGTTTTTACTTAATAATTATACATTAATGTCTTGGCCTAAAAATCTCCAAATCATGCTGATTTCTATAATTTTTATCATGTATTATTCTTCATTTTCATCTTTTAGTATGAGGTTTAATTCAAATGTTTCTACTTTGGTTTATAATTCATACTCTATAAAAATAATGAAGTAGCATACTATAGGAGTATGATATATATATATATATATATATATATATATATATATATATATATATATATATATATATATATATATATATATGACTGGTAAAAATGTTCTGTAACAACAGAATTCCATCTAATAAAAGGAGCCCATAAAAACACCAAAATGTAGAGAGAAAAGTACTATATTTCAGAGACTGCTGTCTCTAATCATTCATATACCTGAAGAGAGAGACAGCAGTCTCGTGAAATATAGTACTTTTTTCTCTCTACATTTTGGTGTTTTTATGGGCTCCTTTTATTAGATATATATACATATATATATATATCCTATATATATATATATATATACTATATTATATATATATATATATATATTAAACACTGGAGTATCAGCTAAGACAGAAACCCTGGGCCCCTAATAGTCCGTCTTAATGACGGTCGCCTGTAATAAGTTTGGCAGTAGCCAATGCTGCAAGGAAGAGTCTTCTTAGTGAGGATTTTTTAGAGAAACAGAGCAGAGGTGTGACAGCTTGTTGATTACCTCTCTGACCAACCTGAAGGGAGGGAAGGCATATACATCCAGGTCTGTCCAGTCCATGAGCATGGCATCCATAGCCCATGCAAGGAGGTCCGGGACTGGGGAACAGAAGAGAGAAAGATGGTTGATCCTCGATGTTGCAAATAGGTCTAAGGTCAGCCTGCCCCATAACATCCACAGATTGTTGCTGACTAGGGGGTCTAGGGTCCATTCAGCTCGGATGACCTACGTGAGATGACATAACTCGTCTCCCAAGACCTTTAGTCTCCCATGAATGAACAGAGGGATAATTGTCACCTGGTTTTGCTCCACCCAGGGAAGATCTCTGGTGCCCCATTGGTTTTGAATGTTTGACAGAGCAGTGGTGTTGTCTGTGTGAACTACTATTGTTTTGCCAAAGGCAAGACTCAAGAAGGACTGGAGGCCCAGCTGAACAGCCTTCAGCTCCTTGACATTGATGTGGAAGCTTCTTTGCTCTACAGACCATGTCCCGGACACTTCTTGTTTCACAAGTAGGTGTCCCCAACCTAGATCTGAAGCATCAGAATAAAAGTCTAGGTTGGGGATCAACAGAAGAAGATACTGTAAGATTAGTGTTAATGAATTAGGTTAAGAAGAATCTGAGTTTTATCTAAGAACCCTTTCAAATCTGTTCTCATTAGTATCCTGCTCCACTTGTGTAACTTGAAAAGCCCCTACATATTTTGGGTTCTTAGATAAAAGATTCTGACAAAATTTCTTTTATTGTCGTATTTCCAAAAGTTGACCTCTCCTCCTCCCTCTCCCCTCCTCTCCATCTTCCATACACTAACAAGTTTTCCATAAGGTAAGGGTAATGTTGACTGTTTATTCATCCATTTCATTAGTCAATTATATTTATTTCTCATTGTTTTCAGTATGTAAAAATGATATTGTTAGAATACAATAAAGTTTTGTACATACTTACCCGGCAGATATATACTTAGCTTATGTCTCTGACGTCCGACAGAAATTCGAATTTCGCGGCACACGCTGCAGGTAGGTCAGGTGATCTACCCCCCTGCCGCTGGGTGGCAAGAATAGGAAGCATTCCCGTTCTAGAACCAGATTTTCTCTTCCACCTGTCTCCTGAGGGGAGGCTGGGTGGGCCATTCATCGTATATATCTGCCGGGTAAGTATGTACAAAACTTTATTGTATTCTAACAATATCATTTTTGTACATGTAACTTCCCCAGCAGATATATACTTAGCTGATTGACACCCTTGGTGGTGGTAAGAGACAACTATTTACTGAATAGACAGGTAAACAACATACGTTGTAGGTAATAAATAAATAAAACCTTGGTTCCTACTTGTTCAGGCGGAAGATTCCATGGCTAATGCCTAGCAATCTGCTTCGCCTCAAGAGCCTCAGCGAGGATGTGACCTATGGCTAAGAGTTCTTGTGGGTCTGTCGATGGGGTCTTATCCATTTACTCGACAGAGCCTCTTACATGACAATATGCCTATGCCTAGTGGCATAATTAAGGAGCAACACACCGATCCCGATCACCTGATCCTAACACGAGGGTTAGTGCTTAAGTTGAAAAGAGTTATCCCCAAACTCCTTTCAAACAACCCAAAGAAAAAACACGATGTTAAATAAAATTTAACTCACTAGTTAAGGATCAGTATCGGCTCCCTATCCCAGCAATGTATCCGCAGACACGTATCAACCAAGAGAGAAGGATCTCTCGTAGGTTATCTTGACATCCTTCGGATATGGGAAGTCAACACAGAGTTGCATCTCCCGTATGTGACAGCTAATATGTCCTTATGACATATTGTTAAGGAAAGAACAAGAATTCAGAAAAGCTCGCACTTCATGCGCTTTTAATTCTCAGCTGTTTGAAGGAATCATCAATGCACTTGTCAAGTGCTTAGGAGATCACATTGTCTCAAAGAAGGCCAGGGCATTCTTTGATATAGATCTCTTCTGGGTGAAGCCTGGAGCCTGGCTAGCGCTTCGTGCCTGGCAGGCGCCTAGCGCCTGTCTAGCGCCTCGCGCCTGAATGGCGCCTAGAGCCTGGCTGGAGCCTCGCGCCTGGATGGCGCCTCGCGCCTGGATGGCGCCTCGCGCCTGGATGGCGCCTAGCGCCTGGATGGCGCCTCGCGCCTGGATGGCGCCTGATTGGCTCCTCCCTCCTGGCTAGCGCCTCGCGCCTGGCTGGAGCCTTGCATCTGGCTGGCGCCTTGCGCCTGGAGCTTGGCAGAAGACTTCATGATTACTGTCCATGAGTCTGCATGCCTCAAGAGTTTCAGCGAGGTAGGGACCTATGACTGACAAACCCTTCTGGATCATGTCAATGGGGCTAGCCCCTTACACGACAGAGCCTTCTCGGATCGTGCCAATGGGGGCTGACTTACATGGCAGAGCCTTTACTGTATAATATCAATGGGACTAGCCCTCTTACATGACAGAGCTTTAGGTTTCTCTTTACTGGAAGGAGCCTTGCGCCTGGAGGATCCTCAATCCTGACTGGAGCCTAGCCTTGAAGGAGCCTGGCACCTGGATGGCGCCTGGCTGGTCTTCTAGAGCCTCGGCTGGTGCTCGCGCCTGGCTTGGCTCCTCCACACTTGCTGGAGCTTCGAGCTTGGAAGAGTCTCTAGGCTGTCTGGCGATGTCCACATCGGACACTCTTATATCTGTCCGATTTGTTCGCCTCTGGCGCATTTGCGCCAGGTTGGAGGCCCGCTCCTTCTCAGTATCCGACCATGACAGAGTTCCTTGGAACTGTCCGCCTCTGGCGTTTTTCACCTGTATTGGCATTTGGCGCCTGGCTGGCGCTACATTGTCCGAGAGTCCTGAACAACCACATAGTCTATCAGGAGACTGGAGAAGGGAGGAAGAAATTCTTCCCCTTTGAGCTTTTGGCCCCTGGCAAGGGGAGGTGATTGTAGTCAGCTATATCCAGTAGACGACAGGATATCTAACAATACGAGAGAGAAGAGTCTTCCTCCGAGGAGGATCCTTCGTGAATACTTCCTTTGCTAACGAGATCTCTTCTTACCCTGTTGATGAGGTTCCTCGTTGCAGAATCTTCCCTATCCTTGCCCGAAGGAAGGGAAGGAGTCTGGGAGTCGAAGGAGAGACTGAGCTGAAATTGGGCGGAACCCTGATTTTCTAGCTCTTATTTGGGTACCTCTGAATACCTTCTGGGAAGCATTTCGAGCCCTCATCGCACCCCGAAGACTCTGTAGGCAAACGTTTAAACCATCTCTTCTTCTGTAGATGAAAAAGTAAGTACCCTGCCTGGGCAACGAAACTTCTATCTGAAAGCGTTGCGTCAGGAATAGAGGGTTTTAGTTCTTTTGTCAAGACATACTATGCTGGCAAGAACCCATTGCCGAGTCTCCATTGAATCTGATGCGAGATTCCAATGCACAAAAAAGTTCACTTGTCTTCTTGGTCGTTTAGAGCTAGAAACAAAGAATTCCTTCATAAACTTTCTCAAAGAAGTTTGATGAGGAGCAGTTCCATTTTGTCGGAACACGGAATCTGTGGCCACAAAAAGATCCCATTCGAAGTACATGATATCCTACTCTTTGTCGTATTGCGGTATCGTATAAGATCCCTAAGATCTTAATCTTCTGTTATCTCTAATTCCCCCTTGTAGAGATGAGTATAGCCTTTTACTGCGTTCTTTGATAGCAGATATACCTAGGTGATTCTTCCCTCTGAAAGTGAAGAAAGAACCTCGCTATGTGGTTCACAGAGGTATCGGAAGAGGACAGTTTCCTCATTCCATCTAGCACGATCTGCAGCAATTCTATGTCTTAGCCATGACTATTGTCATTTACCTTGAAAAATCCTCTCATTCATGTCCACTTCTGGTCAGTCTGCACGCAGAAAGACTCAGAGTGGAGAGGTTTTTCAGGTCTATTTATAATAGATTCTGATAGAATATCCAGATACTCTTGGAAAAGCCTTACGAAACAGCTGTGAGAAGACACGTGACTTCTGTGAAATCCAACATCTCTAAGGCGAAATGAGGCATTCATCCTCTCTTCCTTTGACGCCCATTTATCTTAATATCTGTTAAGAATTTATAACTAGGGGAAAAAAGACTAAAGTTTATTCCCCTTCTTTAAATTAAAGATGTCGTATATTGCTACCTCTCTTGGTTCGAGGAAAAGGAAGCAGTCTATAGGAAGCCTGTTCGTCTTCTACCTTGCGAAGACTTTCCGCAGGTTCTCAAAACTCTTTTCAATAAATGATAAGACATACGTTAACAGTTATTATCTTCGATCGAGAAGGTTCTCACGGACATGCAAAATCTTGCATCGAACCTTTAAGGATCGTTACGTTCCGGTGTCTGTTCCCAAATAGGTTCTCTTTTGTTAACGCGAACAGGGGCGAAAAAAGAGATTCTCGATGCTCTTTGCGATATGAGAGTCGTGGAATTGGCCTAAGTGTTATAATCATCATTTCATCATTCCTTGTAAGCGACCCCTTTCGATAAATGGGTAACGAAATCAGGAACGAATCTTGCCGTTACCGAGCCTCCGAGAGGCTACTGGTTTGTTTGTTTGTTTGTATGGTGTTTTTACGTGACTTCCGAACCACGTCGAGAGTGAACTTCTATCACCAGAAATCCACATCTCTCATCCTCAATGGAATGGCCGAAGAACGAACCCGCGACCACCGAGGTGAGAAATGCAAACACCAAACCAACCACTACTGGACTCTTAGGTTAATAACTCGCTAAAACGAGGAAAAATAAAAATCTTGGATGGTGCTTCTGGCGCAATTTGCGCCAGGCTGGCGCTTCTGACGCTTTGCGCCAGGCTGGCGCTTCCTTCTAGTTCTTTTAAGGTTATGTGCCAGAACATCTGTGCCTTTGTGGTACCCGACATCCTTCACGTGTTAATTCCGTTCTTAGTAGGAAAAAACTTTTATATACGTAGTATAGTCCATTCAGGGAAACAACTTCTGCCCACTAAGAGAAGTGTTTCCCATCCGACTAGCCCATTCTCTTGAGCAATATCCGATTCTAAAAAGGTTGTGTGCGTTTCTCGAAAGGATGAAGAGAATTATATTATATCGTGCTCTGCCGTATTAGAATCCTTTATAATACTGTCACATTGTGGTAAACAGCATTAATCTAGGAAACCTTTGTAAGGATACTAGGAATTCTGTAGTTAACCTCGGTATGTGCATAAGACTTGACCATACCGTAGTCTTAAAGTGAATTCTCTTCTACTACATTCATCTTCTCACTAAGCATGTGCTCTGATAAGCCATGCTTTCGTAAGCATGAGAGCATCATATAATATAGAGTTCCGCTGCGTTAGAATCCTTTAATAATGTTACCTACGGTAAACAGCATTGAAATGTTGTAATATCTTTCTTATTGAAAGCTTCTTAGCAAAAGGCAGACAATATTTTATTTATGTTTGCTTAACTATCCCCTAAATCCGAGGCTAAAACCGCGATTGTAGGGGAGAGACACGGTTAGTTATTCCATCCCGCAGGAGAGAGACATGTTACCAACCAGTCATGACCGACACCTACATGTTACTGCGTTGGTCTCTAAGGCGCGATAGCAGTCTCCGTTAGCCGTCTGGCCTTACTCTTCCAGAGTTGCCAGCTACTCCATTAAAATGATATTGTTAAGATACAATAAAGTTTTGTACATACTTACCTGGCAGATATATACTTAGCTATAGACTCCGTCGTCCCCGACAGAAATTCGAATTTCGCGGCACACGCTGCAGGTAGGTCAGGTGATCTACCGCCCCTGCCGCTGGGTGGCAGGAATAGGAACGATTACCGTTCTAGAACCAGATTTTCTCTTCCACCTGTCTCCTGAGGGGAGGTTGGGTGGGCCATCAATCGTATATATCTGCCAGGTAAGTATGTACAAAACTTTATTGTATCTTAACAATATCATTTTTGTACATGGAACTTACCCAGCAGATATATACTTAGCTGATTGACACCCTTGGTGGTGGGAAAGAGACAACTATTTACTGAATAGACAGGTAAACAACCATAACGCTTGTAAGGTAATAAATAAATAAAACCTTGGTTCCTTACTTGATCAGGCGGAACGCCTCCATGGCTAATGCCTAGGAATCTGCTTCGCCTCAAGAGCCTCAGCGAGGATGTGACCTATGGCTAAGAGTTTTCTTGTGGGTCTGTCGATGGGGTCTTATCCATTTACTCGACAGAGCCTCTTACATGACAATATGCCTATGCCTAGTGGCATAATTAAGGAGCACAACACCGATCCCGATCACCTGATCCTAACACGAGGGTTAGTGCTTAAGTTGAAAAGAGTTATCTACAAACTCCTTTCAAACAACCCAAAGAAAAAACACGACGTTAAATAAATAAAATTTAACTCACTAGTTAACGATCAGTATCTGCTCCCTATCCCAGCAATGTATCCGCAGACACCGTATCAACCAAGAGAGAAGGATCCCTCGAAGGTTATCTTGACTCCTTCGGATAATGGGAAGTCAACCAACCAGAGTTGCAATCTCACCCGTACGTTGACAGCTAATATGTCCTTATGACATATTGTTAGGGAAAGAACAAGAATTCGGAAAAGCTCGCACTTCATGCGCTTTTAATTCTCAAGCTGTTTGAAGGAATCATCAATGCACTTATCAAGTGCTTAGGAGATCACAATGTCTACAAAGAAGGCCAGGGCGTTCTTTGATATAGATCTTCTTCTGGGTGAAGCCTGGAGCCTGGCTAGCGCTTGGCAGGCGCCTAGCGCCTGTCTAGCGCCTCGCGCCTGGCTGGAGCCTTGCGCCTGAAATGGCGCCTAGAGCCTGGCTGGAGCCTCGCGCCTAGATGGCGCCTTGCGCCTGGCTGGTGCTGATTGGCTCCTCCTTCCTGGCTAGCGCCTCGCGCCTGGCTGGAGCCTTGCGTCTGGCTGGTGCCTTGCGCCTGGAAGGCACCTGGAGCCTGGCAGAAGACTTCATGATTACTGTCTATGAGTCTGCATGCCTCAAGAGTTTCAGCGAGGTAGGGACCTATGACTGACAAACCCTTCTGGATCATGTCAATGGGGGCTAGCCCGCTTACACGACAGAGCCTTCTCGGATCGTGCCAATGGGGGCTGACCCACTTACATGGCAGAGCTTACCTGTATCATAATCAATGGGACTAGCCCTCTTACATGACAGAGCTTTAGGTTTCTCTTTACTGGAAGGAGCCTTGCGTCTGGATGGATCCTCAATCCTGACTGGAGCCTAGCCTTGAAGGAGCCTGGCACCTGGATGGCGCCTGGCTGGCTCCTAGAGCCTGGCTGGCTCCTAGAGCCTGGCTGGCTCCTAGAGCCTGGCTGACTCCTAGAGCCTGGCTGGCTCCTAGAGCCTGGCTAGTCCTAGAGCCTGGCTGGCTCCTAGAGCCTGGCTGGCTCCTAGAGCCTGGCTGGCTCCTAGAGCCTGGCTGGCTCCTAGAGCCTGGCTGGCTCCTAGAGCCTGGCTGGCGCCTCGCGCCTGGCTGGCGCCTCGCGCCTGGAGGGCCTCTGCCTTGCGGCTCCTCCACACTTGCTGGAGCTTCGAGCTTGGAAGAGTCTCTAGGCTGTCTGACGATGTCCACATCGGACATCTTATATCTGTCCGATTTGTTCGCCTCTGGCGCATTTGCGCCAGGTTGGAGGCCCGCTCCTTCTCAGTATCCGACCATGACAGAGTTCCTTGGAACTGTCCGCCTCTGGCGTTTTTCGCCTGTATTGGCATTTGGCGACTTGGCTGGCGCTACATTGTCCGAGAGTCCTGAACAACCACATAGTTTTATCAGGAGACTGGAGAAGGGTGGAAGAAATTCTTCCCCTTTGAGCTTTGGCCCCTGGCAAGGGAGGTGATTTTAGTCAGCTACACCCAGTAGACGACAGGATATCTAACAACACGAGAGAGAAGAGTCTTCCTCTGAGGAGGATCCTTCGTGAACACTTCTTTTGCTAACGAGATCTCTTCTTACATGTTGATGAGGTTCCTCGTTGCAGGAATCTTCCCTTATCCTTGCCCGAAGGAAGGGAAGGAGTCTGGAAGTCGAAGGAAGAGGACTGAGCTGAAATTGGGCGGAACCCTGATTTCTAGCTCTTTTATGTATCCTTCTGAATACCTTCTGGGAAAGCATTTTGAGCCCTCATCGCACCCCGAAGACTCTGTAGGCAAACTTTTAAACCATCTCTTCTTCTGTAGATGAAAATGTAAAGTACCCTGCCTGGGCAACTAAACTTCTCTCTGAAAGCGTTGCGTCAGGAATAGAGGGATTTATTTCTTTTGCCAGACATACTATGCTGGCAAGAACCCATTGCCGAGTCTCCATTGAATCTGATGCGAGATTCCAATGCACAAAAAATTCACTTGTCTTCTTGGTCGTTTAGGTTAAGAGAAACAAAGAATTCCTTCATAAACTTCCTCAAAGAAGTTAGATGAGGAGCAGTTCCATTTTGTCGGAACACGGAATCTGTGGCCACAAAAAAAAATCCCATTCGAAGTACATGATATCCTACTCTTGTCACCCCCGTATTGCTGGTATCGTATAAGATCCCGAAGATCTTAATCCTCTGTTATCTCTAATTCCCTTTGTAGAGACAGAGTATGGCCTTTTACTGCGTTCTTTGATAGCAGATATATACATAGGTGATTCTTCCCTCTGAAAGTGAAGAAAAAACCTCGCTATGTGGTTCACAGAGGTATCGAGGAAGAGGACAGTTTCCTCATTCCATCTAGCACGATCTGCAGCAATTCTATGTCTTAGCCATGACTATTGTCATTTACCTTGAAAAAACCTCTCATTCATGTCCACTTCTGGTCAGTCTGCACGCGGACAGACTCAGAGTGGAGAGGTTTTATAGGTCTATTTATAATAGATTCTGATAGAATATCAGATACTCTTGGAAAAGCCTTACGAAACATGCTGTGTGAGAAGAACGTGACTTCTGTGAATCCAACCTCTCTAAGGCCAAAATGAGGCATACATCCTCTCTTCCTTTGACGCCCAATTATCTTAATTATCTGTTAAGAATTTATAACTAGGGGAAAAAAAGCTAAAAAGTTTAAAGTTACCCCTTCTTTAAATTTAAAGATGTCTTATATTGCTACCTCTCTTGGTTCGAGGAAAAAGAAGCAGTCTAAAGGAATCCTGTTCGTCTTCTACCTTACAAAGAGATCTATGAAGAAGACTTTCCGCAGGTTCTCCACAACTCTTTTCAATAAATGTTAGACATATGTTAACAGTTATTATCTTCGATCGAGAAGGTTCTCACGGACATGCAAAATCTTGCATCGAACCTCTTAAGGATCGTTACGTTCCGTGTCTGTTCCCAAATCAGGTTCATCTTTTGTTAACGCGAACCGGGCTGCGAAAAAAGATTCTCGATGCTCTTTGCGATATGAGAGAGTCGTGGAATTGGCCTAAGTGATTAAAATAAATCATTTCATCATTCCTTGTAAAGCGACCCCTTTTCGATTAAATGGGTAACGAAATCAGGAACGAATCTTGCCGTTACCGAGCCTGCTGTCCGAGAGGCTACTGGACTCTTAGGTTAATAACTCGCTAAAACGAGAAAATATCTTGGATGGTGCTTCTGGCACAATTTGCGTCCAGGCTGGCGCTTCCTTCTAGTTCTTTGTTTTTAGGTTATTTGTGCCATAACATCTATGCCTTTATGGTACCCGACATCCTTCACATGTTAATTCCGTTCTTAGTGGGAAAAAAAAAAAAAAAAAAAAAAAAAAAAAAAAAAAAAAAAAAAAAAAAAAAAAAAAAAAAAAAAAAAAAAAAAAAAAAAAAAAAAAAAAAAAAAAAAAAAAAAAAAAAAAAAAAAAAAAAAAAAAAACTTTTATATACGTAGTATAGTCCCAGTTCAGGGAAACAACTTCTGCCACTAAGAGAATGTTTCCCATCCGACTCACCCAACTTCTCTTGAGCAATATCCGAATTTAAAAAGGTTGTGTGCGTTTCTCGAAAGGATGAGAGAATTATATATATCGCGCGCTGCCGTATTAGAATCCTTTATAATACTGTCACATTGTGGTAAACAGCATTAATCTAGGAAACCTTTGTAAGGATACTAGGAATTCTGTAGTTACCTCGGTATGTGCATAAGACTTGACCATACCGTAGTCTTAAAGTGAATTCTCTACTACATTCATCTTCTCACTAAGCATGTACTCTAATAAGCCATGCTTTCGTAAGCATGAGAGCATTATTATACAATATAGAGTTTCGCTGCGTTAGAATCCTTTTAAAAAAAATGTTACCTACGGTAAACAGCATTGAAATGTAATATCTTTCTTATTGACGCTTCTTAGCAAAAGGCAGACAATATTTTATTTATGTTTGCTTAACTATCCCCTCAATCCGAGGCTAAAACCACGATTGTAGGGGAGAGACACGGTTATTCATTCCATCCCGCAGGAGAGACATATGTTACCGCCCACTCATGACCGACACCTACATGATACTGCGTTGGTGCCTAAGCGATAGCAGTCTCGTTAGCCGACTGGCCTTACTCTTCCAGAGTTGCCAGCTACTCCATAATAAAGGAATCTTATAACATTATTATCGAACTTCAGGAAGTTCTTATAATGCATATCTAAGCGAAACAAGACTTCGATAAATCTAGAAGCTAAGTAGGTGTTGTCTTAACAATCCCTTTAAGCGTAGTCCTTCCTAGGAAATTCCTGGAAGGATACTGGTAATTGAGTTGCTCAGCAAAGAAGTAACTACGGTATGTGCTTATGATTGCCGTATCGTATCTCATACAGCAGATACTCTACTACCTTCTTTCCCTGCCGAGGCAGATAGAGAAAGGATATTCTGGCGCCTGGATCCTTGCACCTAGCGCCTGGAATGTTCCGCGCGCCTGGAATGTTCCGCGCGCTAGAAAGGAGACTCGCTCCTGGAAACGTTCCGCTTGCGTGGAAGGTCCCGTGCGCCCTGACAGTTCCACCGAGCGCCTACTAGACCCCTTTTAGAAAGAGCCTCTTGCCGGAAACGTTCAATGGAAGGATCGTTCTGATTGCCACTCTACGTTTAAGGCTCCTTTGCCTCTAGCCGTCTGTTTTTCTGGCGCAATTTGCGCCAGGCTGGCGCTTCGTCTCTTTGAAGGCGCCTTGCGCCAAGAAAAATTTTCTAAGAACGCGGCTCGCGTTTGGTTGTAGGAACGCTGGCTCGCGCTAGTCTGTAGCTGGAACGCGCCTCGCTGCTGGCTATAGGAACGTACCTCACGCTAGCTTGCTGGAACGCGGCTTCATGGCAGCGGCTGGCTCTTGCTCAGTGTTCTCTTAGTTTTTCAGAGAACGCGCTAGATCACTCCAAAAACATACCATTCTTCGTCTTTTCGGTATAAGATGAAGAGACGCACTTTTTTAAGGATGCCTTATCAATGGCTATCCTTGGCAGTCTGGGACGTTCTACAGAACCTGCCGAGGGGACGCCTGACCGGTGGGGGTTCTCCCTAACCTTCCTGCGGCTGTCGACTTTCCTCCTCCACTGGTCTGGGAGTTTGGAAGAGGTCTAGGCCTGGAAGCGCTACGGAGCGATCAGACGCACCCTCCACTGCACTGGGAACACTATATTCACTTCTTACCTTTTTAGAGCTCGCCTTTTGAGCTCCATCCAAATTTGCACATATGAATTTGTAGATTCTGTGGAGTAAGAAGGTGATGAGGATGCAACAACTACTAGAATTGTCAATACTCTAACTGCTCGTTAGTACGAGAGCTCTTAAAGCTTCTAAGGAAGCGTATCTAGTTATATGCTTCTTGACTTCCATAAAGTAGGAAGTTAGATCTTATATTTCCTTCATCAAGTTCTAACACTTATACACGTATTAGTGAAAAAAAAAATAAATCAATATTTCCCTTATTGCAAAATATAAGTGTCTACCGAAAAATTCGGTAGTTTCACGTAATATATTCTTCGAAATTTCGAAGCCAAATTCATTAAAAAGTTAATAAAAGCGTATGCCAAACCAAAGACCCAGTACTTCCCTGCAAAAGACAGCCCAGAAGGTCGATGGCGATGAAAAAACGAAAATCAAGTCAGGAGGTAGCAACAACGTATGTTGACACTACCGCGACAGAGAAAATCTGGTTCTAGAACGGTAATCGTTCCTATTCCTGCCACCCAGCGGCAGGGGCGGTAGATCACCTGACCTACCTGCAGCGTGTGCCGCGAAATTCGAATTTCTGTCGGGGACGACGGAGTCTATAGCTAAGTATATATCTGCTGGGTAAGTTCCATGTACAAAATAAAGGAATCTTATAAAATTATTATCGAACTTCAGGAAGTTCTTATTAATGCATATTTAAGCGAAACAAGACTTCGATAAATCTAGAAGCTAAGTAGGTGTTGTCTTAACAATCCCTTTAAGCGTAGTCCTTCCTAGGAAATTCCTGGAAGGATACTGGTAATAGAGTTGCTCTGCAAAGAAGTAACTACGGTATGTGTGATTTGCTGTATCGTATTCTCATACAGCAGATACTCGACTACCTTCCATTCCCTTGCCGAGGACAGGATAGAGGAAACAACAAAATTTTTACTGTCTTCGTTCTTTTCGTTAATAGAATGATAGAAAGAGTATATATATCTCCTTAAGGAAGGAAGTTAATCCAGGAACTCTTTAAATCTTCGTGATTTCCTCATAAATCGCGGAAGAGACAGAATTCCTGTTCATCTGTAGGGTTTACGGAAGGAAGTAGATATTTCCTATCCGCCATCATACCCAAACGTCGATGAGATTCTTATAAGAAAAACTCCCAAAGCTCTTGCCTCTTCATAACGAGGGAAGAGCATGAATGAAGGAGAGAGTCCGCATTGAGAGGAACTGCCAAACACAGGAGTCTTCTGAATAATGAAAAAATGGCTTCTCTTAGTATCAGAATCCTTCTGACAAACGCGACACGGCCGCCTGTGCGACATCTTGCACCTTTGCCAGGGGAAAGTTGCTCAAGTTAAAAAACTCAAAGAGGAGCCTCGCGACTGACCTCTCTCTCATAAGAAGATTTGGAATATTCTGGCGCCTGGCTCCTTGCGCCTAGCGCCCTGATAGTTCAGAGCGCCCTCCGGAGCGCCCTTCTAGACCCCTTTTAGAAAAGAGCCTCTTGCCCGGAAACGTTCAATGGAAGGATCGTTCTGATTGCCACTGTACTATAAGGCTCCTTGCTTTAGCCGTCTGTTTTTCTGGCACAATTTGCGCCAGGCTGGCGCTTCCTCTCTTTGAAGGCGCCTTGCGCCAAGAAAAATTTTCTAGAACGCGGCTCCCGCTCAGTTGCTAGAACGCGGCTCGCGTTTGGTTGTAGTCGCTGCTGGCTGTTGGAACGTGGCTCACGCTAGCTTGCTGGAACGCGGCTTCCTAAGTTCCTGGCTGGCTCTTGCTCAGTGTTCTCTTAGTTTTCAGAGAACGCGCTAGATCATCAAAACATATACATTCTTCGTCTTTTCGGATGTAAGATGAAGAGACGCACTTTTTTAAGGATGCCTTTTCAATGGCTATCCTTGGCAGTCTGGGACGCTCTACAGAACCTGCCGAGGCGCCTGACCGGTGGGGATTCTCTGAAACCTCCTTAGGCTTTCGACATTCCTTCTCCCCTGGGCTTAGGAGCTTGAAAGAGGTCTAGGCCTGGGAGCGAGACAGAGCCGATCCGACGCACCCTCCACTGCAATGGGGAACACTAGTAATCACTTCTTACCTTTCAATAGCTCGCATTTTGAGCCACAATCCTTGTCTTCAAATTGCAATTATGAATTTGAAGTTTCTGCGAAGTAAGAAGGTGATGAGGATGCAACACTACTAGTACTGTTAATACTCTAATTGCTCGTTAGTACGAGTTTCCAAAAAACTTTTAAAAGAAACGTACTAGTTACTGCTTTACTGACTCCCTAAAGTAGGAAGTCAGTATATTTCCTCAATCAATTTCTAAACACTTATTACACGTATTAATGAATAAATATTAATATTTCCCTTTCTTGCAAACTATGTGAGTGTCTACCAAAAATTTCGGTAGTTACACGTCATATATTCTTCGAAATTTTCGAAGCCGAATTCATTAAAAAGTTAATAAAAGTGTATGCCGAACCAAAGACCCAGTACTTCCCTGCAAAAGACAGCCCAGAAGATCGATGGTGATGAAAAACGAAAATCAAGTCAGGAGGTAGCAACAACATATGTTGACACTACCGCGACAGAGAAAATCTGGTTCTAGAACGGGAATGCTTCCTATTCCTGCCACCCAGCGGCAGGGGGGTAGATCACCTGACCTACCTGCAGCGTGTGCCGCGAAATTCGAATTTCTGTCAGACGTCAGAGACATAAGCTAAGTATATATCTGCCGGGGAAGTTGCATGTACAAAACTGTTTATTCTCTATAAAATATATTTTTTATTAATAATTTTGGGTGTCTGGAATGCATTAATTGCATTTACATTATTCCTTATGGGAACTACTGTTTCGGATTTCGTGCGTTTCAGACTTCGTGAGACGTTCTGGAATGGATTACATATGAAAACCAAGGTTCCACTGTATTTTTCAAATTCTTTTTAAACCCAAAATTTTGAATTACATTATAATACAGAATAAAAGACAAAGTAGTAGTAGAATGAACCTCAGTTCATGCCCAAGTGAATCAAAATCTTGATCACTTGGTAAGGCAATTGTAAAATGAAAGAGATCAAACTGGAAGAAAAATTTTTTTTTACCCTGTCTTGGTAATGAAGTTTTCTAAAGTGGCATGTTTCCCCCAACAGTTCATGGTTGGATACATACACTGTACATATATCCTGTCCCATATGGCTTAGAAACCTGACTTGAGAGCTTGCTGATGATATAAGTACTATTAGGATGCCTTAAATTTTCACATTAATACAGGCAATCCTGCATATCCAATCCAAGTAAATATTTTAGAAATTCTATTTTTAAAATAAACCTGATACCAACTCATTTATACAATAATGTCGATAAAAATCTTCAGCATAAATAACTTTCACAAACTGTTAAATGAATTTTGCTGGGGCTGCTCAACTAGAAACCTGAGTTTAAATTCAATCACAAAGTGACTCAAAAAATGCAAATTGAATAACAAAAGTACCACTTCTTCAAATTCCTAAAAAAAAAGAATTAGCATACAAAACTGTAACTCTTCTTCTCCTCTTTCCCACCATTATCTCTACATTAACCCTCTTACGCCGACTGGACGTATTTTACCTCGACATTTTTTGTCTCCCATGTGCCGACTGGACGTATTTTACGTCGACTTACAAAAGTTTTTTTTAAAATTCGTGGAAAAATACTTATAGGCCTACCAGCCTTTTATAAAACTTTTGAATCACGCACCTTGGGGGATGCTGGGAGTTCACATATCAAGGTGTTGTTTTGTTTACAATCGTTACGCAGGCGCGCAAGCGCGAATTTCTTTCTTGCCGCACTAAAAAGTATCTGTGACACATCTCAAAAATTATTTCGTCACTTTGACATAATTTTTGTACCATTGTAAATTAGCCGTTACATGAAGTATTATATATGAAAATGTGCGCATTTTTATGTAGAATACAACAATAAAATATTCATGATTGTAGCTTTTATCAGTTTTGAGATATTTTCATATAAATATGATAATTGCCAAAATTTCAACCTTCGGTCAACTTTGACTCTACCAAAATGGTCAAAAAACGCAATTGTAAGCTAAAACGCTTATATTCTAGTAATATTCAATCATTTACCTTAATTTTGCAACTAATTGGAAGTCTCTAGCACAATATTTCGATTTATGGTGAATCTATGAAAAAACTTTTTCCTTACGTCCGCGCGGTAACTCTTCCGAAAAAAATCCTACATGCGATTGTGGTAATGTTTGCACCATTTTAAAATTAGCCGTTATATAAAGTTTTATATATGGAAATGTGCGCAATTTCATGCACAATACAACTAAAAATGACAATTTGTCGAAAATTGCATTTTTCCTAACTATACAAACCTGAGGTCCTTTAACAATAGGAAGGTAACTAGCGGCAGCTGGGGACGGTCGTAAGCTTCGAACAGAGAACGGTAGTTAACTGCTTGTCCGATCGTGCCGCGCGCGCGCCCGAGAGGTGAAGAATCACTTTTGCTTTAGGCCCATGCAAAAAGTTGCAGAGTGAGGGGTGGCATGAGGTGGGACTATATGTAAAGGACCTCAGGTTTGTATAGTTAGGAAAAATGCAATTTTCGACAAATTGTCATTTGTTCCGATACGTAATACAAACCCTCGGTCCTTTAACAATAGGAAGACTCACTTCTTGGTGGGAGGAATCTGAGTCTTTTTGGTGAACAGACTGGTGTTCGTCCAACCCTGGAGTGCCTCCCTGGTCGTAAGAGCAAGGGAGGGATCCAAACCTCTGTCCGATTGATCGTCGGGGTGTGCACCGCAGGATCAATGGTCAGACCTCGGGCCAAGTACTAAGAGAGAGGCAAGCGTATCTCTTCGTACCAGCAAGCAAGAACTTGTTCCTGTTTGCAAGAGACAATCATAAAATGATGGGTTTGTCTCAATTTGGCATCCACTTCCTCCCCCTTGTTGGAGGAAGTGGTGGATATTTACTCCTATCCCTACTGAAAGGGAGATGGATGGTGCTCTATTGAGTAGCTCACCTGCATATCGTCCTTACCCAGCAGGGTGACGACCGTGTCCCTCTACCCAAGGTAGAGGGAAGAAAAAGATGGGAAGAGGAGCCAGTCACACTCTCATTCCTCATCCATTCTTACGGTCACACCAGGACTCGATGCTGTTCAGCCTGCGAGGGTCTGGGTTAACTACACAACGTGTTGAGCAACCACCACGGTTCCCAAGGAAAAAGATCCAAGGAACTGTGGGCAATATCCTGAAGGTAGAAGGAGGTGCATGCGGTCCGGTTGGACCAGGCGCCTGCCTTCATTACCCTGCGCCACGGAGAAGTTCTTGCGGAACGCGAGAGAATGATGAAGAGGCGTCCACACTCATCCTGGGTGTCGAGTTTCTTCAGACAGCTCCGTCGCACCTTCACAGGACAAAGCAGCATAGCCTTCGTATCGGAGGCGGTGACGTCCATTAGGGAGGGTATTGTGAAGGACTCGAACCAATCGTCAGTTACCGAAGGGTTCTGAGTCTTCGCTACGAAGATCGGTACGAAATCGAGCGTCACAAATCCCCATCCCTTTGTGCTTGACTTCTCAAGAGAAGTCATGCAGTTACCTAAGACGAAAAGAAGGGAATAGTCGTATGACCTAATCCCTCTTCTCGACTTTGGTTATGTACAGTACTCATACTGACAAGCTATTAAGACGAAGTAATGATTGCTCTGGAACAACCGAACTAAGTCCACAGCATAGTTCGTAACTGACTCGGACGCTCTGACAGCTGAGATGACTGTTCGGACTCGTAGAGGCAAATTGTCCAAGCATCCGGTAAGTCACGTGACCTTCGCCCTTTAAAGAGTTATGCTGAGAGACCAAACAAATAAATATTTGTTAGTCACGATGCCGGACGGCGCGGCGATGATTCTCTTAATGCATAAGCTCAAAAGGCGAAAGTCAATTGCCTTCAAAAGACCGAGTCCTGATGGCAAGAAAATCTCATAGACGTTGAATCTCAGCTTAAGGAGAAACAACACTATGTGACGTTGAAGACGAAGGTAGGCAATGAATGCAACCTACGTCTTCCAGCTGAATCGAGAGAAGGAATCTCAAGATTCTAAACCTGTGCTTACAAATGACTGAAAACGCTAACCGCCATTTCATTGCTGTCCGTTGTGCAATGAAAGCGGCGGGGCGTTCTTCAGTAATGAAAACACAGGGGAGAGCCGCTTGAAGAACCCCTGCTTCTCAGGGCTGAACGTTTGGAAGTAGAGCCAGGCAGGCTGTGGGAGTAGGCGATGTCTTTCAATACATATGCTAATCCGGGTGAACAATGAACAATTGTACATCCTCCGAATACAAGATATTTGAGGACAAACTCAGATTCCGCAAAAAATCATTCGCATTATCGGATTACGATGCAGCAAGAGACTATTACAGAATTCTGTTACCGTGCGGTAAACAGAAAGATGAGAGTCGAATAGATATCTCTGTTTAAAATTCTCGCAATACCGAAGACGATGAATACTAGCGTTTCTCAGCAGTAGATGGTCATTCATGTATGCGAGAATCCCCGTTAATCAGAGACTTAAGTCCGTGATTGTTGGGCAAAGATACGGTTGTTATTCAATCAAAGCAGGTGAGAAAGACATAAACAACCGTCTATCTCAAAGCGGCAGCTGATACTGAAATGCCTCGGGCAATTCAATACGCAGTAGCTGTCGCTGACTCGTCATCCTGAGTTGCCAAGTAATCCTTTCCACGAAGGAATGCGTTCGGCTAGAACCAACGAGCATAAAAAGATATGCTCGAGCAATATAATTTAAGCGAAACGAATTTCGGTAAATATAAAAGCTAAAATGGTGTGTTGTGACAACACCAATAAGTATATAAATTGCAAACTGGAAACTCCTGGGAGGTTGCAGGCAACCCGGGTTGCAGTTCAATTAGAATACTTTTCGTCTAAGTCGCAATCCGTAGAATAACCAGGATATGCGCCTACCCCTCGGACCATTCAACTGATTAGCAGCAGAATCATGTCGCAGAGGTTAATATACGTAGTATATTTGTAGGATTCTGAACAACGATCTCCATCCTAAATTCTTTCCTTCAAGAAAACAAAATAAGGATTGGAGATCGACCACCTTCGTCGTCTATTAAAGAGAGTGAAGGAGAAGTCTTCCTCGAAGGAAAGCTTCAATGGTGAACAGAATACTAAGACGATAGTTCCAGCCAAACTGGATATTCCCGTCCGTTCTTCTCTATTCCAGGTTGGTCGCCTACTGTGAGATAGTCTTCTTCAGCAGCAGTCTTCTTCCTAATGCTAGAAAATTCCAGGAATTCGAGCATAGGCGAGGTTCCCGATTATCGTGTAAAAACATTAGGGGCGGGGATTCTCGTCTCGCTCACTTCTTGGGACCGTGGTCTCGCCTAAGTGTTTGGAGATCGTAAGAAAACTCTAAACACTCTGAATGCGCTAGAAATTCCGTAGAATTCTAAGCAGTCTGCGAAACCCCCACCGAATTCGTCAAACGATATCGGCTGGTGGTCCTCTCGATTCCCAGTAAGAAATCGAGAATGGGGCAGGATCCCTCCTCAACGACCGGGGCTTACGTCAGGTAGGACCCGAAGGTCCCCCCTGGTAGCGCAGTCCCCAACGTGGGATCCTACAGAGAAACCTCTGTAGGATCCTTCCCCTTTCCCTCGTAGCCGTAAGGAGAGAGGGAATGGGGGAGGAATTGGATACTCGCTCGCCTTCCAGTGGAACTAGCAGTTGGAGAAGAGTAGGAGCAGCCATCGCCTTGCGGCGATGGCCTCTCAGAGTCTGGGAAAAACGTATCGTCAGGAGAAAACGTTTTTTCCCCTTTTCCCCGAGGAGGGTTACGAACTCTCACTGTAGGTAAGGGTCTGCCGCCACTGTGAACGTCGTCTGGGTGGGGCTGATCGACACCTGACAGGAGAGAGCCGATACCGTCCTCCGACTCATTCCAGTCCAGTCGAGGTCGAAACCTCTCAGGAGGACCGAAGGAGTATTTAAATAACAGGTGTCCGAAGACACGTAGAAACGCCGCTGTCGCAGTAGAGGAGGTGGAAGTAGCTTGATCGACCGGCCAGAACTGAGAGAGCCTTCTTGTCCGGAGACGAGAGACTCTGGTTCAAGACAGAATCGGTAAGCTCCGATCGCGGCATACCCACCGTCGGTTTGGGTTCCCTCTCGGGCCCCAAAACGACTCGAGCAGAGACATGGGCTCTCTGCTGGTGGGAGCGGCGATCCTTCCCCCCGGTCGTTGTGCTGACGAATCAGTGCAATAACCTGGGTAAAGTTACTCTGAATCTCGGAAGTTACAGCGTCTTGGAGGAGTAGGGACCGTCCAAGTCCCTCCAACAAGAGCAGCTCCCAGGACCCTCCTCCTTCAGAAGAAGGAACCAGCAACAGATCCCCTGACGGTTGCCTCCAATCACTTGCGCGTACGTCCTGGTTGGTCCTAAGACCCAACCTGGCACGTGCGGCGTCGTGACGGGATCGTGAGCGGCGCATCTCTCACGATCACTCCTATATACCTAGCTCTTCCTGGCGTATGCCGAGAAGTTGAAGGTATCGGAGAGACAGAACTGACGTACCCCCTCTCCCCCTGACGGTCGCCTCCAATCACTTGCGCGTACGTCCGGCCTGGTTGGTCCTAAGACCATACGTGGCACGTCGGCGTCGTGACGGGATGTGAGCGGCGCACCTCTCACGATCAATCCTAGCTACCTCGCTCTTCCACGGTGTAGCCGAGGAAGTTGAAGGTAGTGGAGAGACAGACCTGACGCTCCCCCCACGCTCGCTGGCAGGACCAGCGTACGTGGGGGGCTGCAGCCGATCACCAAACCCGCGGTGGGGATCGATCTGCAGGCCTGGCCGTGCCGCTCACCGTGGGCGAGCGGCTCGACTGAGCACGTCGACCCCGGTCCTGTGCGTCAGACGAGCTGCTGCTGGTCACCGTATCCGCCCGGTCCCTGTGGGAGCGGCGGTCAGGTGACCTGCAGAGCTCGCTTTCGCCGTGAGACGCCCGTGAGGGCCCTCGCGGCCCGTCAAAACCGCTGAGTACCAGACGAGGCGTACCGTCGCGTCGAGGGGACCTGGGGGACCTCTTCCCAGCCTCACCCGTGGCGGTCAGAGACCGTCACGTCCCCACCCGAGGTACCGGCTGGTCCCCCCGCTGCGAAAAGAGCGGCGCTGGCCTGGCGAGAGGTTCACCTGAGTAGGCTCTCGGACAGTACTTCTGCCCTCTTGCCTCGGTCATGACGCTTGAGCGAACTCAGGCGTCTATATTAACTTTGCGGCTGCACGGTCACCCGAAGGAGATCGTACACTCGGAACTTCTCGCGGACGAGAAACCGAGCCGGTACCTGGCTTAGCAGCAGAGCTGCCAAGACCAGGCGAGGGTGTACCAGCGGTAGCCAGCACACCCTTGGTCCCCGTCTTCTTCTTCTTCTCAGAAGGGGAGACGGGCCCCGTTCCCCGAAGGAACAGGAGGACCAGCAGAAGAACCCCCCGTCACACCGGAATGTGACGAGCCCTTCGAAGTTCCCGAAGGAGTCTTCTCTTAGGGGGGAATAACAAAAACCGGTTACCAGCTGGTCGCTGCGAGAGCAGGTCCGCTGGCCTGGCGGAGAAGTCACCATTGAGGGCGGGGGTTTCTCGACCAGCCTTCTGCTCCGTGCCGTGGTCTTGGCGCCGAGCGAACTCTGGCGCCGAAACTTTGGCTGCACGAGGGTCTCCCAGAGGGAGAGCGTACACTCGGGATCTCCCGCGAACGAAGAGACCGAGCCGGAACCTGGCGCGTAGCGGCATCGCCGCTAGCACCAGGCGAGGAAGCAGTACCAGAGCAAACCGATACTCCTCTGGTCCACGTCTATCTTTCCTTACGGGAAGGGGAGACGCCGGCACCGCTCCCGAAGGAAAGCAGGCGGACCAGCAGATAAGGACCCCCCGTCCCACCGAGGTGGGACGGGCCCTTAGAAGTTCCCGAAGGAGACTTCTTAGGGGGGGGAGGCAGCCTTCTTCTTCTTCGGCTTATGGGCCTTAGAAGTCGAAGGGGAAGAGGAGGCCAGCAACAGACGAAGATGACACCTTCCTCTTCTTCGTCAGCTCACGCAGGACAGTCGTCAGGTCCTCCATCCAGGCCGGAGTCGGGCCTATTGCCGAAGCAACACGGCCCGACTGCACCTGTCCGAAGGACCTGGGACTGGGGAAGACACACCATGGGCAGGACCAGCATGGACAGGCGCAGGAACCAGGAGCGACAGGAACAGCAACCAGCTCAGGAGCGGCAGGAACAGCGGCAGCGGTAAACACCAGAAGGGACAGCCAAGCCAGTAGCGGGAACCACATCAAAACGACAGGTACGGCAGGCCCAGCCATCGCCTCGTAGAAGCATCGGCAGCCAGCGTGGTACTGGCGGCCGGTCCAGGGGGGGCGAGCTGCTGGAACAGCGGAAGTCTGGGGCAGGCAACACGAAGAAAACACACGGGGCGGCGGCGGCATACCCCTCCTCGTACGAGCGGCGACCGGCCCTAGAAGCGGCAGAACGGCGTCACCGACACAGCATGGGAGTGTAGACCAGCGGGGGGAAGCAGCATAAGCCGGCCGTGAAGGTTGTAGTGGAGACCACTCCAAGGTCACCGCCCCAGACCTCGCTAGACTCTGCAGCAGATCGTGGGGATGCTAGGCACGCCCTGCAGCCGCAGTGGTCCATACCTGTCCAAGGTCGTCTCCCACGGCTGTAGCACCTGCGGTAGCACAGACAGATTAGTAAGAGGGGTTCCCTCACGCACGGGGTGGGGAGACATGCCCCCACCCGAACGGAAGGAAGACCCCCAAAACAAAATACGAGGAAGCTGAGCGGGGGGGCAGGAAAGAAGACGAAGAATCGGATACCAAGGGAGTCGCGGGAGAGCTTTCCGACGACTTCCTGGCAGACCTTCGCTTCCCCTACCCCCGCACAGCAGTGAAAAGTATATGAAAATGAAACAGAAATACTGCACTTGCGATTCACTTCATAGAACTAAAGAGGGAAAAATCAATTCCCGGTAAGAGCGGAAACTTGATCCATAATAATATGATGCTATCAAATAAATATATGAAAATGAACAATACTGCACTTGCTATTTTTCACTTTCACAGCAATAAATCGTAAGGATTAATTCCCGGGTAAGAGCGGAAATTGATCCAAAATTAAATTTGATGCAATTAATAAATGAAAATGAAAAGAAAACTGCATTGCGAATCCACTTTCATTGCATTCTATTCATACAAAATAAGAGGCTCTTGCCGAGCGCAATCAAGCTCTCGGCAACGAACGCACAGGGCAAAAATATAATGAAAAAGAGTACTTACATCTTTCAATTACACACTTTCGCCCAAAATACATGACTCGGCGCGAGTGCACCCGCCCTCGGCACCGAGACATAATTCAAGGGTTCAATTCATGAAAAGAGCGGAAATCGCCGTCTCTACGGCGATAGCTCCATGTTGATTCATAATTAAGTAATGAAAATGAAAACAGTGTACTTACAGTTTCATTTTCAAGTCAAACCAAACCATTAGTAGAAAACACAATATAAACAAAGCATACGACGATGAAGCGGGCAGAGAGCGATGACGAACAGTCCTTCACACCCGCGGCCGAAAGCAAAAGTGATTCTTCACCACTCTCCGGGCGCGCGGTCGCGCGGCACCGATTCCCCCTGGGAAAACAAGCAGTTAACTACCGTTCTCCCTTGTTCGAAGCTTACGACCGTCCCAGCTGCCGCTAGTTACCTTCCTATTGTTAAAGGACCGAGGGTTTGTATTACGTATCGGAACAAACAACCCATGGTTGTAGCTTTTATCAGTTTTGAGATATTTTCATATAAATAATGATAATTGCCAAAATTTCAACCTTCGGTCTACTTTGACTCTACCGAAATGGTCAAAAAACGCAATTGTAAGCTAAAAATCTTATATTCTAGTAATATTCAATCATTTACCTTCATTTTGTAACAAATTGGAAGTCTCTAGTACAATATTTCGATTTATGGTGAATTTATGAAAAAAATAACATTTTCTTTACGTCCGCGGGGTAACTCTTCCGAAAAAATCATACGTGCGATTGTGGTAATGTTTGCACCATTTTAAATTAGCCGTTACATAAACTTTTATATATGAAAATGTGCGCAATTTCATGTAGAATACAATAATAAATAATTGAATGTTGTAGCTTTTCTCATTTTTTAAATATTTGCAAATAAATCACTATAAATAGAAAAAAAACCACGTTCGCTCAACTTTGACTCTACCGAAATGGTCGAAAAATGCAATTGTAAGCTAAAACTCTTACAGTCTAGTAATATTCAGTCATTTATCTTCATCTTGAAACAAATTCGAAGTCTCTAGCAAAATATTTAGATTTATGGTGAAATTAAAAAAAAATCTTTCCTTCCCTCCGCGCGCGGATTCTCCACCACAAATCTCCGAAATACGTACGTCCCATTCTCGGAATATTTGCTACGTTTCATATTAGGCATTTCATAGAGTTTTATATATGAAAATGTGCGCAATTTCATGTAAAATAAAACGAAAAATATTTGAAGGTTGTAGCTTTTCTTATTTCCGAAATAATTGCATATAAAAAATATATATATAAAAAAATTCGACATTTGGTCAACTTTAACTCGTCAGATATGGTCGAAAACTGCAATTGTAAGCTAATACTCTTACAGTATAGTAATATTCAATCATTTGTCTTCATTTTGAAAGAAATTGGAAGTCTCTAGGACAATATTTAGATTTATGGTGAATTTTTGAAAAAAATATTTGTTTACGTCCGCGCGTTACGAATTCATACATTATTTTGTGATAATATTTTCTCTGTGTTGCTTTTATCGTTTTACAATGTGTTATATACCAAAATGATCGCAATTTAGTGTAAATTACAACGAAAAAAAAGTAACTTGTTACCTTTAACCGTTTTGCGCACAGCGCGATTTGAATACAAATATATATGAAATTTCGTTTTTGCGCTATCATATATCGCATTATTTATATATGATAATGATAATTTTTTTCATTTCTGATGGTTGCATACTAAACTTCAGGCAATGACAAAAAAAGGAGCCAAAAATGAACTGTTAATCTTGAAAACTAAGCGCGCTATGATTTTTTGAAAAAAATATTTTTTCCGCTTCCACGCTCACTCCGAAACCCCTACGCCACACGGGAGACAATTTTTTATTTACCGCTCCGGCGTAAGAGGGTTAAGGGTTCAGTTACTTGATGCATCTTAAAACATCAAACATGGTTTATTGTTTGGCAAAGGGGTTTTAAGACGTATGCCCTTGCTGTCATCAGCCACAGTTATTGGTGATGAGCCTCGCCTTTGACTAAAAAGTCCACTTGCAAGGCAGCAATTTCCTCAGTTATTGGCGGTGGGCCTAGCCTTTTACTAAAAAGTAAGACTGCATGGCAGCAGTTTCCAGTTATTGGCATTGGGCCTAGCCTTTTACTAAAAAAGTAAGACTACAAGGCAGCAGCTGCCCTTTTAGTCGCCTTTTACGACACACATGACCTATGGAGGTAGTATTCTTACACCCCTACCACAGGGGATAGCATACAAACTTCTATATATACACTTCTATATGGTTTTAACAAAGATATAAATTATTTACAAGGGCAAAAGTAGTCAAGAGGTACTTACCACTGTAATCTTAGGTCTCTTTGATGCTGCATTATCATTACTCAGTGCAAGAAATAATGACAATATGCTCCCCTTGTTATGCAACACAGCCTGTAAAAGTAAAAATATACAATAAGTATTGCATTTATGCACAAAGCATTGCAAGACACTGCAGGTTCAACAAAAAAGTAATTCTCATTTTTAAGTAATTCCAATTTAATGCCTCCAGTGTGGTTTTCATCAATTTTTCCATTTGATCTTACATCTAATGATTTTATTCACCTTACTGAAAAAATAATTAAACATCTCTTTTTATAAAATATTTCAGTGATGTACTTGACCTTGGAGGGATTACATGCATCACACTTTGTACATATTTGGCATTTTTCTTTAAGAATTATAAATTCTTTTCCTTCAATCACTAACACTTATTTTGGTAAGTATCTGGTATTTCAGAGCTCCTTTCTCATCAATAGTGGGAGAGAATCACCACTACCTCTTCTCCAATGCTATTTATATCTACAGAAACACAACCCTGTCATCTTATTCACAGAGGTACTACCGGCAAAATTCATTCAACTTCAGCCTCCTCCCCCTCAGACATCTCACAACCCACACAAGCCTACTTTTCATAATTTGACAAAAATCAGCACTTCTTGGATTTCCCAGTTCTGTGACTTTTTCCCTCTAATACCAGCCTCCAAGACTTGCCATTCTACTTCAATTTTTCCTATCCTTATAAGTCATCCATCCTCCATAAATGGAATACTTTCCACTTTTTTCCTTACCTTTTTATTTTCTCCATCATGACTAGGCCTGGTAAGGGAGTTTGGTTACTAATTCCCCCCAAGATCTATATTATATAAATAAATACAAATAAATTTCAGATATACCAATCTTATTTGCAATAGATTACCCACTAATAATTGATAGATAGCACAGTAATCTTTTATCCTGTTAGATTGCTAATGTGATAATAATACCCATTAGTTTAAACAATTTATCCAAACAATAATGTTTTAGGAGATTTAAGTTATACCTTATCTACCATTGCAAATAAATACTTAAATTCAATGATAACGAAAACAATATTAAATAAAAAATCACAATTCTTGAAAGTAAATTGTATTTTTCCAACTATACAAACACGAGGTCATTTACATGAGGAATTACTTTCAGCATAGGCTGGAATATGGCCATTAAATCCTTGAACAAGGTGGTTAGGCAGTATCTACCGTCTGGTAGGCGTTTAGGCCAGCCTGCCCGGATGTAAACATTCGTGGCCTTTCGGCCCAGGTTTAAGATTGAGGGGTGGCATGAGGTGGGCATTAATGTAAAGGATCTCAGGTTTGTATAGTAAGGAAAAATACAATTTACTTTCAATAATTATGATTTGTTCCTACACGATATACAAACCCTCAGTCCTTTATGTAATGAAGACTCACCGATTGGTGGGAGGAATGTGAGTGAGTCTCTAGAACTGACTGGAGTCTTGCACACCTGGGTTATTCCTCCTGGTTGTCAGAACGAGGAAGAGTGCCCTGCCTGACAACTTAATCAGAGTATAGGAGCTGCATGATCAAGCGTCAGACTTCTGGCCCTTTTTGAAATGAGTGAGGAATCATAACTCATCCAAAAAAGAGCTGGGAGGAATATTTAGAGGTGGAGACATTAATGCAAAGTTCTGGGATGGGTTTGCATCATTGCCAGTCTCCTTCCTCCCCTTGCTAGAGGAAGGAGCAGGATTGCTACTATGATTCTGATAAGAAAATAGAAAGGAAGCTTGCTGTGCAGGCTTACAGCATCAATCGCCTGACCAGCC
This sequence comes from Macrobrachium nipponense, assembly GCF_015104395.2. NCBI lineage: Eukaryota > Metazoa > Arthropoda > Malacostraca > Decapoda > Palaemonidae > Macrobrachium > Macrobrachium nipponense. The sequence continues at coordinate 57,278,234 of NC_087201.1, read as the reverse complement.
AGTGTAAGTTCAAGTCCTATCCTCAACCTGAAGGAAGAGGAGTAGAAGGACGAAGAGGGGAAGGTGGAGAGGCCAGTCACTCTTGCATTCTTACCTCTAGAACCACACACCATAGGCAAGATGCAACCTGTCCTCTTGAGGAGCTGGGTAAGCAAACACAACCTGTGAGCACCCACCACCGGTCCAAGGAAAAGAGGTTCCAAGAACCTGTGGGCAGACCCGAAGGAAGAAAGATATAAATGTGGCCACAATGAGACCTCATCTATCTATCTTCCGGTCCAACATATTCTTCGGAGTGATGAAATGTACCCAGCCACTGGATGTATCCAACTGTAGGGAAGTCTCTCACGATCTCGTAAGACTTGGAGAAAGATGTGTCATTGGACACTTCTGCATTGGCAGTCTGAAGTGGATAAAGGCATCAACACTCAATGAAGGGTGTCGATCCTTCATAGATACAGCAACACACCAATAGGACAAAGTAATGACTGATCTGGATCAACCAAAACAAAGTCCATAGCCCAGGATATCACGAAGGACTCGGACTCATCAACAGATGCCAACTGATTGCGCTGCCACACATCCGAGACGTAGTCACAACATGACCCCCGCCTTTTGAAGGGCGATGCCAAGAACCATACAAATCATCAATCTTGTTTGTCAATGATGTTGAGAGACGAGATAATGATTCTCACGAGGCATATGCACATTGGACATGATTTAAGTGCCTTCTAGAGACAAAGGTCCCAGTGATGGCAAGACAGAAGTTTCTCATCAGTAGTTGAATCTCAACCATAGATAAACAATACTATATTATACTTAGTGAATGACTAAAGTGAATGTGGACCTACACTTTCACAATTGAATAGAGAAAAGTAAACTCAAGCTTCTGATCATAGAAAAAGTCCCGTTGATGACACCAACCTGTGAAGACGACTCTAATCTCTGTTGTTTTACAAAGAACTGAAAAACTTATTCCGGTAGTTCACTGCTGCTCGGCAAAGAATGTCGGAGCTTGCAATGAAGGCAGAGAGTCTTTCAGTAATGAAAACACAGGGATTGCACTGCCTGAAGAACTGCTTCTTGTAGGTTGGATCCGGGAGGAAGTTTCTATTTACTATGAAAGCAGAGCTAATGAGAGGTGAACAGGCGAAGTCTTCTGTTATTCATTTACAATTTAGGGTGAACAAAGAATAATTGAACACCTTACAAATTAGGAAATGTATATTAGAAGACAAAACTCAAATTGTCAGAAGAAAATCATTCTGCGTCATCACAACGGCCTATGGGGCAGGTGCGATGGAACAGAAGACTAGGCTACAGACTTCTGTTATACCGTTAGGTAAACAGAAAGATGATAACGGGATATTTCTCTGTCTGAAAATTCTCGCAGCGGCAAATTTGGTGCAGAAGAGATGGGCATTATGCGAGAATTCCGAACCAACCAAAGACCTAAGTCTGTGATTGCCGGGCAGAAAGATTCAAATTGGTATAGTTGATCCTCGACAGAGGAGAAAATACCAAACCGAAAATAATTTTGGAGAGCAAGCAGTACCGAGGCAGAGCAGCATACAACTCACTCGACTCCTTATAGTACTGAGTTGCCTGGCAATGCATTCCATGAAGGTTCGTCTAGAACCATCGAGCACAAAAAAATACACTCAAGCAACTGCATTTTAATCAAAATGGGTGGGAAGAAAACCATCTTGTTCGGTGATAATGCAAATGCTGTGGTGTTACTGGGAAACTCTTGGGAGGCCTGAAAGGCTATCCTGAGTTTCAGGATAATTATGAGAAGGCACCAATTGTCTCGGTCACATACCAGAAGAATTAACTTGCAGATATGTGCCTACTACTCAGACGTTGCAACTAATAACAGAAGCATGTTGTGAGAGAAATATACAGTACTAGTATATTTGTAGGTTCCTGTACATTGCACTCCAGCCTAATTCTTCTTCATTTGAGGGACAAGAATAAGGACTGGAAGCAGACCTCCTTCATTCTCTAATGAAGAGAGCAAAGGTGAAGTTGTCCTGAAGGGAGACTTCTACAGTGATAACAGGATACCGAAGATGACTAGTTCAAGCCGAACTGGTTGTTCCCAAAACAGTAGCACTGGAGAGGCGTTCAAACCTCTCGGTGCTATCCATCCTGAACAGATTGACGTATGTGCGGTAAGATCCTTCGATTGAACCAAAAACATAGTCTCTCGGGTTCAAACTCTAAGGAGTAAACTCCATTGAATTCCTCTTAAGGAGTAAACTCCATAGAATTCCTCTTATTTCCTTGCTCATATCGGTATAACCAGGAAATATAAGGAAAAAAGAGAGGAGGATTGACTGTTCTTGCCCACTCTTCTCTGAAATTGTGATGTTTTCACTCTGTTAAATGAAGCCCTCATTTCCTACAACCGTTTTGTTTGCGCGAACGCAAGCAAAAGTTGACCAGAGTTAAATGAAGTAGAAGCTAGCGAGGACTTGCCACATCTTAGTACACATCTATTTTCTCCGTGATTGAACCTCACAAAGAGTACTATGTACACAGAGGACCTCCTCCTATCTCCTTCAGATGCCTTGTCCCGAGGAACAACAACATCAATCTTGGCACCTGAAGAATAGCCATTCCTGGCTTTCACAGGTGGGTCCAAGCCACCAACAAGGCTCAGTAACTTCTCTCGGCTTGCGCCACTATCATGATGGAGAGAAGGCTACCTATCACTGACTGCAGATGTATTACACCCTTGGGGGTTGTACTCATAGAGACCCATACACTTGTATACCAGATGCAGACCCGGTTTTATGAGCAGCGCCCTTGGAACTAGAGACAGGAGAACGAACCTGGGTTTGAACTCAGGGGCTCCCGAAACACTATATTTTGGGGATAGCATCCAGGTTCCTGCTCCGGAAGTAGATGAGCCAAAGAGACAGCCAATTGCTTTCTCCCCAGGGAAAGGATGCAAACCCTTAGAAGTCTCGAAGAAAGACTTCTAAACGGGCGGAGAATACCTTCCTCTTCTTAGGACATGGAACCCTGTGAAGAGGGAGGTTACGAGCTGTCAGATGACGAGGACGAAAGACGACGATCTGGTGAAAGCTCACTGCAACACGGGAAGGGAGGATGCTATGTCATAGCAAGGAACCACCTCTGGTCAAGCAGAGTCGAGTGAGCTGAACAGATCACCACTACATAATTATGAGTGGTAATCGTCAATTAAGAACAATCACTTCTTCCCAATTAACTGTTCTCCTTCGAATCCGAAGCTCCTAGAAGAATAAAGAAGGATTCTGAGTCTGCTGTCCTACGTGTTCGGACCCTAAGGTCCAATACACGAAAACGGTAGTTGACCATTCACCTAGAAGGTGCTGCATGCAGTTCCAAGCTCTGCATAACTCCAAACCAGACTGAGAAGCGAACTCATCTGTACTGGTAAAAGCTAGTCTCACTATTCAAGCACTTGTAATAGTGAGCGCTTGGCGAGCATTAGAATTTGTAAGAATTCCCATGCTTGGCGAGAAAACTAGACTCTTGTACGAAAATAATCGGGCAAGCCTTGTCTCGCCCTGGTGGTACTCAGCAATATGATGAAGCCGAGCACTCGATGAGTGCCAGCAAAACCAAAGGTTCCAGGCGTTTGGCGAGACTCCCAATTATTGTAATACTTATTGGGAATGCCCATTGCCTGAGTGTTTGGAAATCACAGAAAACCAAATCACTGTGAATGCCAGAAATTCCTAAAAAATTGATGGCTTAGCGAGACTCCAGATTGTCGTAATAACCTTTACTGGGGATGTCTGTCTCGCCCGAGTGTGAAAATTATAAAAAACCATAACACTGAGAATGCCAAAAAATCTGTGAAATTCCCAGGTATTGTAGTAACAATTATCAGGAATTCTCATCTCACCCGAGTGTTTGCAGATCATAGAAGACCAAAACACTCGGATAGTGCTAGGAATTCCAAAGAATTTAAGTGCTCAGCGCAACCCCTGAAGTTTGTCAAAAGATCATTGGAGTGAGGCCCCTTCTCAACTCCCGTAGAAATCGAGGAGGAACTGGCATAAAAATCAGTCCTACATGCGAGCATTTAAGACTGGAATGCGAGTACAATTCAACAAAATAGACACTCGAGGCTCCCAAAACACAAGAACCCATAGGGGACTGTGAATTGAAATCCATCCAAAGGACAGAAAAAGCCAGGGAGACATAGTCTCCAGATTTGACTGAAGATCCTTCCTCAATAACATGGACATACGTCTGGTAGGACCCTAAGATCCCACCAGGAATGTAGTCCCCCACTGCTGAATCCTACGGAGAGAACTCTGCAGGATCCCTCCTGTTCACCTTGCCCCTCCCGGTGTAGCCATAGGAAGTAGAAGGAATAGGTGAGGAAGATTGGACGCTCTCGCTCGCCTTGCTAGCAGAACTAGCAGGCAAAGTGATTCACATGCAGCCATCAACCTGCAAGTCTAGGAAAGCGCTTTCGTCTGGAGAAACGCTTTCCCAAGGAGGGTTACGAAACACTCACACGGCAGGCAAAACATTCGCTGCCACAGAGACTGGTCGGTCACGCAAACGTGACCGTCGTCTGGGTGAGGTTGAGTGTGCACCTGACTGCAGAGGCCCGGTACTGTCCTCCAATGCGTCCAAGTCCTCGTCGAGGTCAAAACCTCTCAAGAGGACCAAGTAAGGGACCCCTACCGGTCTCATTGCATGCGGGACCGTCACATCAACCCTGGGAACCAAGCAATCACCGCAAGAGCAATCACCGGCAAGGCGTGAGTCACGTGACTCCTTACTTCCACTCCATGCCTAAGTCATGCCGGTGAGCGGACTCAGTGTCACAGACTTTGGATGCATGCAAATCCATAGAAGTATGTGCAATCAGGGAAACTCGCGAATGAGTGCCCGACATGGAACTAGTCTTAAGGGCAGAACCTCTTGGACTAGCAGCAGAAGTTTGCATTTCTACGGCTCCCGACGTGCTAGGCCCTCCGGACAGCATGACGGTTCGGTTCCTGTTCCCGAAAGAACGGGCAAGCCAGTGGAAGACCCAACTGCCTCCTCAGTTTGAGGACACAGACCCTTAGAAGTCCCATGACAAGACTTCTTAGGGGGGGAAACTACCTTCTCCTTTGGCAGGGAGCCTCATAAGTCAAAGGGGTGGAGGCTGATGAAAAATATGATGATTCCAAAGAGGAAGATAATGACAACTGATGAGCTCTCTTCCTCCTAGACTTCTCCAAATTCTGCAACACTTCTTCTACATGATGAGGTACATTTACCAGCAGGAATAGAGTTAATCACAGGGCAGTGGCAAAGGCTTTGTCCAGTGATGAAACTCCAGGATAGCAGCGGCAAATGAATATGATTTTCAGCAGGGGAACAGTTCACACTCAAGAACCAATATCACAGCATGCTACAAGTCACAGGTACAATTCCAAGGTTAGGATAGTCAACACAAAGATATCCAACCATCTACTGCTAAAATCAACTATCACCACTTTTAGCCTCTAAAAGAGAAAATATGATTTAAAAAAAGGATATTCCTCTCGTATCCAAGGGCACCACCCTCCGAAATGAGAGGGGATCCCTCAAACACCCTGATAGCTAGCAAAAGGATGAAGGAGAAGAGGAAATACCAGTAGAAACAAAGGACAAACCTGTAAGCCTAAATTTTGGATGAATACGTGTCTCATCCTAACGTTAAAGGACGTAAATATGTATGAAATAAGGGTGTTGGCACACACTTACTGCCGACCCTTGACACAAAGCAGATAGGTGGCTAGCAAGGCTATCACAAAAGTGGGTTTGCATATTAATTAAAGTCAATTAATTTTAATATCAAACACTGTATATACATATTCATTCAAAATAACAAATTAAAGATCCCACGGTGAAAAATGTAATTAATGGGTATTCAGCAAGAGCTCACAAACATACGTCTTCATCAGGAGACGGCCGAAAGCAAAGTGTAGTGTTTACAACCGGGCAGGCTGGCCTACCCACCTACCAGACAGTAGTTACTGCCTAACCACCTTGTTCAAAAATTTAATGGCCATGTTCCAGCTTACGCTGAAAGTAATTCCTTATATAAAGGACCGAGGGTTTGTATATCGTGTAGGAACAAATGACATTATGATAAAATAGTTTTATATATAGTATTTATCAGGTAATTACATAGCTATTGGTTCCTATCCACAGCTTTTAGGACTACAAAATGCCTGTTGTAGAACCCCCCTGACGTGTCAGTGACCTCTTCCACTGCACACTTGAGAACAAAGAATTTTACTTTCTCCTCCAGCACCATAAACTTCTCTGAGCCGACAGAGTATGCTGTTAACACGATGGGGACCTTGGAAAAGGAAGGCCTATCTCTGAAAGGAATGGCATAACCCATAAATAACACTTTGATAACCCACGCAACTGCACTCCTGTTCTTCCACTCCTCCCAAAACTTGTGTTGCCTGGCACCTAAGGGCGTGCAAAGGAACGGAACATTGCTTATTTGGAGGCTTAGCTGCAGCTCTTAACGTGGACGTAAGAGGGTGGACAAAGGTTGCGACTTTCCCCCACAAAAAGGCTGCTAATGAAGCAGCAAAAAGGACTTGGTTGGCACCGCAACTGTTGACAAGGGCTTATGGTGCTTGGTGGATTGGGCAAGCAAATCCGTAGTGGCCTTCTTCTCGAGCGCCAAAAGGATATCTTGCACAGTATCTTGAGAAAACAGGTGTGACTTAACCAGAGGGGAGAAAAGCGAGCAGACTTCTGGTAAAAGAGCACTACAGCTCACGCTTCTTCAATGTTCCCATAGTGAACAAGGAAGCTACTTCATCTGCACCATCTCTAACAGCTTTATCAGAACAAGAAAGTACTTCTGACCAGTCCTCCCAAAGATTCTCAAAAAGCGAAGGGCAGTCTCCAACTTCCTCGCCAGCACTCCGATTGACCAGTCCAAAAAACTGAAGATCTCTAAAACCTTAAAAGAAATTACAAACTAGGTGATCAATCTCCGACGAAGAAAAGAATGTCTTCGCAGCAGAAAACGCTGCTCTCCTATTTGAGTCCACCAGGCCCAAGAAGTCCTCTTGGGAGGAGGCAGATACTCCCAAGGAAGGAGGTTCCCCAGTTACGTAGAAACAGTAAAGCTTCTTGATGAGCAACAAAGGAGGTTTAGCGAAAGACGCTGTACCTTGTTCTCTTTTGGCCGACAGCCACTCATCTACAAAACAAAGAGCCTTCCTAGCTGCAGAGGAGAGGACTAACTTAGGAAGGAGATCTTCCAGTTGTTTCTTTATCATGATGAGAAGATCGAAGGAGGCGAACTAGGAGTGGTAGTTGAGAAATAGTCTGGAAAATATTCAAAAAGAAACCTCATTAAAGAAGCAAAAGCTGTCGGAGGTTGAGTTGAGACCTGTTCTAACTCTTCCTCTTGCTCTTCCTCCTCTAAAGACACAGGAGACAGGACCGGTTCTTCCCTCCTTGACAGCAGCGTCTTACCCTTAAAGAAGGACAATTCTTTGAAGTGCTGTCAAAAAGGAGCCAAAGCATAGTCCTCCTGCTGGGATAGATCTGAACAAACAGACGATGAAGACTTTGATCATGATGTAGAAGCAGGCTTCGGACTTGTAGTCGAAGTCTGTTGAGTCAAATGAGGGGGTACTGCTCACTTAGTCAGCACCAGGACCTGTCGCTCCTCTGTCGAGCCCGCTGAGTTGCGAGTCAAAACAGTACAACTTCAAGATGGGTGGGGACTGGAAACCATATCCCTAGATCTCTTGACGGGGATAGGGGAGTCGTTAACTACTGATGACCTCTTAAGAGGGTGAGAGGCCATGGAACTACCCAGTGATGCGAACCCGGAGGAGACGAACCACCGGAGTCCGACGATAACTGTGCACTAAAAGAGATGCCCTTCCAACGGCACTCGGTCAATGCCTGATGCGACACTTCAGGATTGATGGTGGGAGCGACTGCCCGTGGGCAAGCCCCACCAGTCTCCCTTGGACCTCCAGTATGTCTTCTCCCTGAGGCGGGGGAGCAGGAGTGTGAGCTTTGTCTAGGAGAACTGGAGGGACGGACAGCCACCCCCTCAGAATGCACTTCACTAGCACTAGGCACTTTAACTTCACTTTTCACTATGAATGATTTCATGGAGGCACCTAACTCCATCATAGTACTGACCAAATACTAAAATTTCCTCTCAAACCTTGATTACAGGCTGGTAATCGTATCAATGGAACATGGGAAGCTGGCAAAAGAGTAGGAAGTGGAGGGGTTGGTGGACTGAGAATAAGAGAGATTTCCAGGAATAGGCGAAGAAGCAGGAGTAGAAATCTCCGCTAACAGAGGGGAAGGCGGAGAAGCTACACTAGCCTTACTATCAGCTTTAAGGGCTGCCTTTCTCTTTCTATCAACACTTTCTTATTATGTGAAATGCTAAGTTTCCATTTCTTCTCACCCCAATTCTGACATACAGAACATCTAAGTTCCCTCAAAAACTCCTGACCACTACATTTAGTACATCTAGAGTGAGGATCGTATAATCATCTAACTAACTTAAGTTTTGCAGCCTTCTGCCCAAAACCTAACCTAACTCCAGATGTGCTTGAATCTGACATATTCAAGCAAAAAGGCAGCAAATTAGACAAAATAAGCTAAGCTAATCCTGACGAACCAATAACCCCAAGAAATAGTACGTCATCAATATTCAGTTAAGTGACCGAAAGTAAAAAAAAAAAAAAAAAAAAAAATCATCCAAATGACAATGAAGGTCTGCAAAGCTACCAATGTTACTTGGGAGTATGTAGGCAGAAATCCAATTTAGAGGTGTGACGTCGTCATACCTGTCTACTGGAAGTGGTCGATAACTGGTTATCTACACTACTGATGACTGCGCCGAAACGAAATTTGAAGTTTGGTCTGCCATGCGTAGGAATCCTACAGCTGAATAATTGCTTGGTAAGACTGAATAAAACCATAAGCTCTTGATGTTATTGACCAGAGAAACAAGCGGCCATAATAATGAACTGATAATTATGTAGGCCTGTTATCTATCATGAAGCCTACAATATGTAAATTACTCATATAGACTAAATTGAGGCCAACACATTCAGATGCATCCATCTCATTATTTATTTTCTCTTATCAGATATGTCCAGACATACAATCATATATGATATTGCAGGGAAAATGTTTGACAGTTATACGTACACCAGAACCCCAGTGCTATTCGCAGGGGATGCCTACCACACCAGCCAACGCCCAACCCCACCCCCCCTGCGAATAGGTAGAATCCGCTAACTTAGAACCCCTATAAAAACACTTAAAACTGCCTATTTTGTTAGTTCAAACTTAAGAAAAACCCACCCAAAATACTTATACAACTTGTTTTATTCAATAGTTTTACCACAAAATGTGCCTTTAATCATGATATTGATATGAAAATACAGTAATTTGTGGATATTTCTCATAGAAAAATACTGTGAATACGTATGCGTATTTCCCACAAATAATGGGTAGATATGGTCCATAGAAAAATCTGCGAATACTTGAGTCCATGAATGCTGAGAATGCAAATACGGGTCCACTGTAATGGGAATTCTGTGCTTTCATTTACAGAAAATGTAATGACGTCGTAATATGGCAAATACTGTCGAAACTGAAAACTTCTCATATTGCCAATTGGAAAATGTCAATGGCACCTTAAAGCTCTTGCTGCATGGTCCAACAGTGTCTTGTAGATCACCATCTCTCAGCATATACTGTCAAACTGAGTCAAGTATGGACACAACATAGACATATTCTTCCTTTTCTTTTCACATATCATACGCAACTAAAATCTGAAAGCACCAGTGTATTCAGGATGAATTTATTATATGAAAACACAAGTTTTATTCTATCTTGACCGCATGAATGATGCAAAATCCGATAAGTAAAAACAGGTAGTATAAAGAATTAAATGCTTCCTCTTTACTTTTACTCACAATTCCTTTGTGTTTTATCATATTTATTTCAGAAAATCACGATTTAGTTGTACGATTAATACCAAATCCTATGGTATGACCAAAACTTTCCTATCTTGTACAAAATGTGAGATAAAAAAAGAAATTAAGTTTTTATTGTAAAATGACAATTTGTTGAAAATTGCATTTTTCCTAACTATACAAACCTGAGGTCCTTTAACAATAGGAAGTAGCTAGCGGCAGCTGGAACGGTGGTAAGCTTCGAACAAGGGGAGAACGGTAGTTAACTGCTTGTCCGACAGTCGCGCGCCGCGCGACTGGGAGGTAAACAAATCACTTTTGCTTTTGGCCCATGCAAAATACGCAGAGTGAGGGGTGGCATGAGGAGGGACTATATGTAAAGGACCTCAGGTTGTATAGTTAGGAAAAATGCAATTTTCGACAAATTGTCATTTGTTCCGAATAACGCTAATTACAAAACCATCGGTCCTTTAACAATAGGAAGACTCACTTCTTGGTGGGAGGAATCTGAGTCTTTTGATGAACAGACTGGTGTTCGTCCATCCCTGGAATGCCTCCCTGGTCGTAAGAGCGAGGGAGGGATCCAAGCCTCTGTCCGATTGATCGGGGTGTGCACCGCAGGATCAATGGTCAGACCTCTGGGCGAGTACTAAGAGAGAGGCAAGCGTATCTCTTCGTACCAGCAAGCAAGAACTTGTTCCTGTTTGCAAGAGGCAACATAAAGTATGGGTTGTCTCAAGCTGGCATCCACTTCCTCCCCTTGTTGGAGGAAGTGGTGGATATACGCTCCTATCCCTAGTGAAAGGGATAGGATGGGGCTCTGTTGAGTAGCTCACCTGCATCTTGTCCTTATCCAGCAGGGTGACGACCATGTCCCTCTAACCACAGGTAGAGGGGAAGAAAAAGATGGGAAGAGGAGCCAGTCACACTCTCATTCACTCATCCATTCTTATGGTCACACCAGGACTCGATGCTGTTCAGCCTGCGAGGGTCTGGGTTCGCTACACAACGTGTTGAGCAGCCACCACGGGTCCCAAGGAAAAAGATCCAAGGACCTGTGGGCAATATCCCGAAGGTAGAAGGAAGGGCATGTGGTCTGGTTGACCAGACCCCTGCCTTCAGTACCTGCGCCACGGAGAAGTTCTTGCGGACAAGGCAGCATCTCCTTCGCATCGAAGGCGGTGAAGTCCATTAGGGAGGGGATTGTGAACGACTCGAACCAATCGTCAGGGACCGAAGGGTTCTGAGTCTTCGCTACGAAGTTCGGTACGAAATCGAGCGTCACGGATCCCCATCCCTGGATGCTTGACTTCGCAGGAGAAGTCATGCAGTTCCTCAGAGGAAAAGAAGGAAATAGTCGCATGACCTATCCTTCTTCTCTACTTCGGTGATGTCCAGTACCCATACTGGTCTGTCCGTTTGCCACGAAGTCTCTCGCATCCTCCTATCCCCATGCAGCGAAGTTCTCGGTAGTGGATAGGACACCGACACTCCATGGTGGGTGTCAATGGTATGGGTACTGTGACAAGCTATTAAAACGAAGTAATGATTGCTCTGTAACAACCGAACTAAGTCAACAGCGTAATTCGTAACTGACTCGGCCGCTCTGACAGCTGCCGACTGACTGCGTTCGGTAGGAGGCAAGTTGTCAAAGCATCCGAGTAAGTCACGTGACCTTCGCCTTTAAAGGGTTATGCCGAGAGACCAAACAAATAATGTATTTGTTTGTCACCGATGCCGGACAGCGAGGTGATGATTCTCTTAAGGCATGTGCCCAACAGGCGAAAGTCAATTGCCTTCTAGAGACCGAGGTCCCTGAAGGTAAAACATCTCATGGTTGTTGAATCTCAGCTAAGGAGAAACAACACTATGTACCGTTGAAGACGAAGGTAGATATTGAATGCAACCTACGTCTTCACAGATGAATCGAGAGAAGGATTCTCAAGATTCATAACCTGTGCTTACAAATGACTGAAAACGCTAACCGCTATTTCATTGCTGTCCGGTGAGAAGTCGTAGTTGCAATGAAAGCGGGGCGTTCTTCAGTAATGAAAACACAGGGGAAAGCCGCCTGAAGAACTGCTTCTCATGGGCTGAACATTTGGAAGTAGAGCTGTCAGGTCGGAGAGTAGGCGATGTCTTCTGACACATCTCGTAATTCGGTTGAACAATGAACAATTGTACACCTACGAATAAGAGATATTTTGAAGACAAACTCAGATGTCTGCAAAATCATTCGCATTATCGCAGTGCGATGCAGCGGGAGACTTGTACAGACTTCTGTTACCGTGCGGTAAACAGAAAGATGAAAGAGTCCAAGAGATATCTCTGTTGAAAATTCTCGCAATGTCGAAGGCGATGGAATCTAGCGTCACAGCAGTAGATGGTCCTTCATTATTGCGAGAATCCCCGTTAATCAGAGACCTAAGTCCATGATTGTTGGGCAGAGATACGGTTCGGTAGTCAATCAAAGCAGGGCAGAGAGAGACATACATGACCGTGCATATCGGAGGCCCAGCTGATACTGAGCTGCTATCAGGCAGTTCAATACGCAGTAGTTGAGCCTGAGCTCTCGCTGACTCGTCATCCTGAGTTGCCAGGTAATCCATTATTCCACGAAGGAATGCATTCGGCTAGAACTACCGAGCATAAAAGATATTGCTCGAGCAATTATATTTAGGCGAAACGAATTTCGGGTTAAATATAAAAGTTGAAATGGTGTTGTCGTGACAAAACCATAAGTATATAAAATTGAAACTGAAAACTCCTGGGAGGTTGCAGGCAACCCCGAGTTGCAGTTCAATTAGAATACTTTTCTTATAAGTCGCAATCTGTAGATTAACTAGGATATGCGCCTACCCCTCGGACAATTCAACTGCTTAGTAGAATCATGTCGCGAGGTTAATATACGTAGTATATTTGGTAGGATTCTGAACAACGATCTCCATCCTAAATTCTTTCCTTCAAGAAAACAAAATAAGGATTGGAGATCGACCACCTTCGATCTCTATCAAAGAGAGTGAAGGAGAAGTCTTCCTCGAAGGAAAGCTTCAATGGTGAACAGAATACTAAGACGATAGTTCAAGCCAAACTGGATATTCCCGTCCGATCTCTCTAGTCCAGGTTGGTCGCCTACTGTGAGATAGTTTCTTCAGCAGCAGTCTTCTTCCCAATGCTAGAAATTCCAGGAATTCGAGCATAGGCGAGGTTCCCGATTATCGTGTATATCGGGGATTCTCGTCTCGCTCACTTTGGACCGTGGTCTCGCGTAAGTGTTTAGAGATCGTAAAACTCGAATACTGAATGCTTAGATTTAAAATTCCGTAGAATTCTAAGCAGTCTGCGAAACAACCCCCACCGAATTCGTCAAACGATATCGGCTGGTGGTCCTCTCGATTCCCGTAGAAATCGAGAATGGGGCAGGATTCCTCCTCAACGACCGGGGCTTACGTCAGGTAGGACCCGAAGGTCCCCCCGGTAGCGCAGTCCCGAACGTGGGATCCTACAGAGAAATCTCTGTAGGATCCCTCCCCTTTCCCTCGTAACCGTAAGGAGAGAGGGAATGGGGGAGGAATTGGATACTCGCTCGCCTTCCCAGTGGAACTAGCAGTTGGAGAAGAGTAGGAACAGCCATCGCCTTGCGGCGATGGCCTTCAGAGTCTGGGAAAAGTATCGTAGGAGAACGTTTTTCCCGCGGAGGGTTACGAACTCTCACTGTAGGTAAGGGTCTGCCGCCACTGTGAACGTCGTCTGGGTGGGGCTGATCGACACCTGACAGGAGAGAGCCGATACCGTCCTCCGACTCATTCCAGTCCTCGTCGAGGTCGAAACCTCTCAGGAGGACCGAAGGAGTATTCAAATACGGTGTCCGAAGACACGTAGAAACGCCGCTGTCGCAGTAGAGGAGGTGGAAGTAGCTTGATCGACCGGCCAGAACTGAGAGAGCCTTCTTGTCCGGAGACGAGAGACTCTGGTTCGAGACAGAATTGCGGGCAAGTTCCGATCGCGGCATACCCACCGTCGGTTTGGGTTCCCTCTCGGGCCCCAAAACGACTCGAGCAGAGACGTGGGCTCTGCTGGTGGGAGCGGCAATCCTTCCGCAAGGTCATTATGCTGACGAATCAGCTTAATGACTTCTGCAAATTCCTCTGTATCTCGGGAGTAACCGTGTCTTGCGGAGTAGGACCGTCCAGTCCCTCCAACAAGAACAGATCCCGAGACTCCTCCTTCAGAAGGAGGAACAGCGGCAGACCCACCCCTGACGGTCGCCTCCAGCTACTTGCGAGTAATGTCCCTGGTCGGTCTAGAACCGTGCCTGGTCCATACGGCGTCATAGCGGGATCGCGAGGCGGCGCACCTCTCGCGATCACTCATAGGTGACCTCGCTCCTCCCGGTGTAGCCCGAGGAGGTTGAAGGTACAGGAGAGGCAGACCTGACGCTCCCCCTAGCTCGCTGGCAGGACCAGCGTGCTTGGAGGGCTGCTGCTGATCGTCCACCCGCAGTGGCGATCGAGCAGCAGGCCTAGCCTTGCCGCTCGCCTGGGGCGAGAGGCTCGGCTGAGAACGTCGACGCTGATCTCTAGCGTCAGGCGAGCTGTGCTGGTTACCGTCTCCGCCCGGTCCCGATGGGAGCGGCGTCAGGTGACCTGCTAGGCTCGTTGACGCGGTGAGACGGCGAGCGTCTCGGCGCGTCTAGCCGCTGGTACCAGCCGTGGCTGGTACCGACGACCGCGGGGACCCCTTCCTCGCCTCAACCCGTGGCTGGTCAGCGACCGTCACGTCAACCCGAGCAGCCAGCTGGTCGCTGCGAGAGCGTCCACTGGCCTAGCGAGAGTCGTCTGCACGACACTCGCCAGTCTTCTGCTCCGCGCTTCGGTCTTGGCGGCGAGCGGCTCGAGTGTCAAGACTTTGGCTGGACGGTCTCCCCGCGGGAGACCGTCCACTCGGTACTTCTCGCTAACGAGAAAGCCGCAAGGCGGGATCCTGGTTTAGCGGCAGAACCGCTAGAACCAGGCGAGGAAGTGCCAGCCGAAGCTGGTACTCCTCTGGTCCCCGTCTTCTTCTCCTTGGTAGAAGAAAAGACGGGCCCTGTTCCCGAGGGAGCAGGAGGACCAGCAGAAGAGCTCCCCGAATCGCCGGAGCGAGACGGGCCCTTAGAAGGTCCTGAAGGAGCCTTCTTAGGGGGGAAAAACCCGGGGTACCAGCTTCGGTTAGCTGGCAAGGAGCCCAGGCCGATGGCCTGGCAAGAGTCACCTGAAGCGTCTATCACCAGCCTTCTGCTCCGTGCCCGCGTCTTGGCGCCGATCGAACTCTGGCGCCGAAACTTGGCTGCACGGTCTCCCGAGGGAGAACGTACACTCGGGATCTCTCGAACGAGAGACCGACCGGGAAACCTGGCGTAGCGGGCATCGCCGCTAGCACCAGGCGAGGAAGTACCAGAGCTAACCGATACTCCTCTGGTCCCCGTCTATCTCTTCCTTACGGAAGGGGAGACGGGCCCCCCCGCCCGCCCAAGGAGCAGGAGGACCAGCAGAAGGACCCCCGTCCCACCGGGGTGGGACGGGCCCTTAGAAGTTCCCGAAGGAGACTTCTTAGGGGGGAAGGCAGCCTTCTTCTTCTTCGGCTTATGGGCTTAGAAGTCGAAGGGGTAAGAAGGAAGCAGCAGACGATGAAGACGAAGATGACGCAGCTCCTCTTCTCTTCCTCGTCAGCTCACGCAGGACAGTCGTCAGGTCCTCCATCCAGGCCGGAGCCGGGGCTATTGCCGAAGCAACACGGCCCGACTGCACCTGTCCGGAAGGACCTGGGACTGGGGAAGACACACCGTGGGCAGGACAGCATGGACAGGCACAGGAACCAGGAGCGACAGGAACAGCAACCAGCTCAGGAGCGGCAGGAACAGCGGCAGCGGTAGACCCAGAAGGGACAGCCAAGCCAACAGCGGGAATCACATCAGCGGCAGGTACGGCAGGCCCCAGCGATCGCCTCGTAGAATCATCGGCAGCCAGCGGAACCTGGGTCCCTGGCGGCCGGTCCAGGGGGGCGAGCTGGCTGGAACAGCGGAAGTCTGGGGCAGGCAACACGAAGAAAACAGGCGGCGGCGGCAACCCCACCCTCGGTACGGCTGTGGCCCTAGTAGCGGCAGACGGCGTCATCGACACAGCATGGGGAGTGTAGACCAGGAGGGGGGGGAGCAGCATAAGCGGCCGTGGTAGTAGTGGAGACCGCCCCAGACCTCGCTAGACGCTGCAGCAGCCCGTGGATGCTTAGAGGCACGCCCTGCCTCCACGGTGATCCATACCTGTCCAAGGTCGTCTCCCACGGATGTAGCACCTGCGGTAATATAGATAGATTAGTAAGAGGGGTTCCCTCACGCACGGGGGAAGACATGCCCCACCCCGAACGCAAGGAAGACCCCCAAATACAAAATACAACGAAGAAGCTGAGCGGGTGGGGGGCAGGAAGGAAGACGAAGAATCGGATACCAAGGGAGTCGCGGGAGAGCTTTCCGACGACCTCCTGGCAGACCTTTGCTTCCCCTACCCCCGCACAGCAGTGAAAAGTAATATGAAAATGAAACAGAATACTGCCCTTGCGATTCACTTCATAGAAACTTAAAGGGGAAAAAGATCAATTCCCGGGTAAGAACGGAAACTTGATCCAATAATATGATGCTCATCAAAATAAAATATATGATGAAACAGAATACTGCACTTGCGATTTCATTTTCACATAAAAAAATCGTAAGGATCAATTCCCGGGTAAGAACGAAAATTGATCCAAATTAAATTCCATGCAAATAAATAAATGAAAATGAAAAGAATATTGCAATTGCGAATCCACTTTCATTGCATTCTATTATACAAAATTAAAAGGCTCGTGCCGAGCGCAATCACACTCTCGGTAACGAACGCACAGGGCAAAAATATAATGAAAAGAGTACTTACATTTTTCAATTACACACTTTCGCCCAAAATACATGACTCGGCGCGAGCGCGCCCGCCCTCGGCACCGAGACATAATTCAAGGGTTCAATTCATGAAAAGAGAGGAAATCGCCGCATCTACGGCGATAACTCCATGTTGGTTCATAATTAAGTAATGAAAATGAAAACAGTGTACTTACAGTTTCATTTTCAAGTCAAACAAACCATTAGTAGAAAACACAATATAAACAAAGTATACGACGATGAAGCGGGCAGAGAGCGATGACGAACACGTCCTTCACACCCGCGGCCGAAAGCAAAAGTGATTTGTTTACCTCCCAGTCGCGCGGCGCGCGACTGTCGGACAAGCAGTTAACTACCGTTCTCCCCTTGTTCGAAGCTTACGACCGTTCCAGCTGCCGCTAGCTACTTCCTATTGTTAAAGGACCGATGGTTTGTATTACGTATCGGAACAAACTAATATTGTAATACCTACCTGAACACCTGAATTAGCCCTGGTCACTTACCAGCCCGAACTCTCATTTATTACAAATTTACCAAATCTTTGGTTAAAACAAACGATCAGTGTTGCCAATCTCCTGGCAAACACCTTCATTACCTAGTTACCAGCTCACCGCTGGTAGCCCTGCCTCACGGGCCGATCACACCCACCCCCTCACGTCAATCATAACTCAATAACTCTGTATGCGAAGGGATGAGGGTGGGAATCATTCAGGTGTTCAGGTAGGTATTACAATATTAGTTTTACAATAAAAACTTCATGTTGCAATACACTCCCTTAACACCTGAATTAGCCCGATTAACAACATTTACTCGGAGGCGGGATCAATCTCATTCAGCCCGACCTGTCCACGGAACATACGCAGGTAACTCATAAGCAACCTATCATGTATAAAAGCATGTATCCTCACCTAGTTATCTAACTCGGAGAGGAGGATGTTCGCAAAGAAAGTACTTCAACATCAGTGTTGAGTCTAAGGTACTGTCTAAGTCAGAAGTACCTCCTATGTGATAAGCTATACTTCTTATTCATGGAGGTAAAAACAAATCTCCTCACCTGGTTGTCCAGCTCAGTAGGTGAGGATGCTTGCAAAGAAAGTACTTCAACGTCAGTGTTGAGTCTAAGGTACTATCTGAGTCAGAAGTACCTCCCATGTGATAAGCTATACTTCTTATTCATGGAGGTAAAAACAAATCTCCTCACCTGGTTGTCCAGCTCAGTAGGTGAGGATGCTTGCAGAGGAAGTACCACACCGTCGGTGTCGAGTCCAAGGTACTGCCTGAGTCTGAAGAACCTCCCATGTGGTATTCTATACCTCTCATGTATGGAGGGGAAATGGTGAACCTCCCATGTGGCTATGTAGCCTCATGTATGGAGAAGTTGAGTGTGCAGGACCTTCAGTTCACTACTGCTCACTGATGTAGATGACTTGCGCTGCAGTAGTAGTTATTCCAACATGACCATCAGGATCTGCCTAACCTCAAGGGCCTAAGGGACAATACACTCAGTCTAAGCTTGACCAACAGAAACACTATTGAGTTCATTAGACTATCACTGCCTACCTAAACTTCTAACACCACAAAGTTCATTTAGACTATCACTGCCTGCCTAAACTTCTAACACCCTGAAGTTCATTTAGACTATCACTGCCTCCCTAAACTTCTAACACCCTAACTCTACCAAGCCAACTATAAACTGAGTTACCGCAACGACAGGACCCCGAGAGTAACCTCTCTGAAGAAACTGAAATTCCCTAAGGTACGGTGTTGTGAAAAAACCACAACGACTCTCAAATAATCACCTACACAATCGCCGACAGCGAAACATTCCTCCGGATGCCAAAGGGTAGCCCTCCGCGACACTTTGCGCCCTTGGATTGACTAAGAACCCCTTTGATTTAACAATAGACCCTCCTCTCCTTGACCAGAACATAGCATAACCCTCAGAAATGTTAGTCTGGTATGCAAACCCCCTCGAAACCAAAGTGAAGAGGTTATCAAACAGTCCAGGCTCAGAGAAACACCCATCAACTCTCACCACATCCAGTTTGGTTGAATACAACGTATCAAACATTACTTGAATTAACTGAGATTCCTCCGGAGCCTGGAATGCAGAGAGAGAGAATGGACAAAATCCACAATCCGTTATACTCGCTTCCTTCGCCGGAGAAACAAAAACCCACAACTAGCAAACGAGTCTCTTAAAAGGTATCTATCCTCTGCCAGACCTGTCCGGCCACACCAGAACAGGAAAAAGGAGAAACCGAACCCGCACAAGAGCAGCACCCAAGAATCCGGAACCTACTACGCCTGGGTGCTCGATACCAAATAACCAAAAGACCTACAAGATCCCATCATATCTGAGCCTACCGATCCGACTGCGCTACGATATACCAACAAGATGATAAACTCCTGTGCAAGTCGTACTCGACTTAGCAACCCGCACTGTCCCCCACACATGATGATGTAACCGCTGCTGTCTGACCGCTGTCCAGCCCCTCACAAGAGCGAAGCCGAACTGTCACCAGTTCCGCGAACCTGTAAGAGTTAGGTAACTCGACTGCGCATACCCAGACTACCCAGTGACGATAAGGTTACGCCTGAGCCGAATATACCTTGGGCTTGGCGATGAACGCTCACCCATGCAAGTCACTCCCATACTGTTGCGCCAAACGTGTACCAACCAAGACGATGACCTAACCTTGAACCAGTCTCACTTGACTGTGAAACTCGGCACTCACCAGTAACTATGACACGAGACCAGGATGACAATAGAAAAGCAACACTCCTAAGAGCGAAGAGGTTGCAAAACGTGATCCAAAAAAAAAACCCTGTTACCAATGCTAAACCTCTGAAGTCCGGAGCAAGAGAGGGAAAGAAGTACTCCCAGTAGACACGGAATCTGGGTTCTTTAAGGTGGAACCGAAAAACAGCAAGAAAAAGTTGAGAAAATGAGGAGAGAGAGAAGTCACTACGAGTAACCACCGGAGCACCTAGCGCTGACATTGTGCAGGTGGAGAACCAAGTGTGCGGTACATAGTGCTTTAATAACGGGTTACAAACTGCGGAACCAATGGGAGCCGCAGAAGGAAATTACCAGCTACCCTAAGAAAGGGGGCCGAGGGCACAAAAGGTGCTAACTAGTACAATGCAGATGAACTGCCAACGGCCGTAGCCCCCCAGCAATTACCGCGGTAAGCACGTTACGTCTCACACACCTACGGTATATAAATGGGAAAGAAGAAGGAAGATTACTACCTAACCTATGAAAGGAGTGGCTGGTGACAACCGGTATCGATACAGTCAACAATGGCGCAGATGAATCTCCAACTGCCGTAGCCTCCTCAAGAACTACGAAGGACACACTATGTCTCAAAACAAGTAAGGATGAAAATACGTAGTTGCGGATACCGCCTTGAAGCATCAACACCAGCAGCCTGAGAACTACAAGACCCGTGGAAAAGAGAGAGGGAGAGGGAGAGAGAGAGAGAGAGAGAGAGAGAGAGAGAGAGAGAGAGAGAGAGAGAGAGAGAGAGAGAGAGAGAGAGAGAGAGATTGGAATCATCTCCAAATTTCAGGATGAAACAATGAAAACTCTGGCTCTGTTGTGATATTGGCAAATAAAAACAGGATGAGCAAGAAGACTCCGAAGCGACATCCGAAGAATGAGCACCTAAAGAAGATTGTGTAAAGACATTATAAGTTTTAACAGAAAAACTGGGCGAGAGAGTAAACTAGACAGACTCTGTTCCCCACCATAATCTGAGAAACATAAGAAATTCCGGAAAATTATCAAGACGTGATCGTGAATATAGTCCGTATTGAAGCTACAGTAATTGACTTGCGTTAATTCAATTTACGATGGGGTAAGTATTTAAAATCGGCACTAGTATATGCAAATAAGTCTTCCTATATCTCTCGCGCAGCTGGCGTAGTCAGCATCGTGTGTCAGACAGCGAGATTGTTGGGTTTAAAAATGATATTGTTATTGTACAATAAAGTTTCATACATACTTACCTGGCAATTATATACTTAGCTATAGACTCCGTCGTCCCCGACAGAAATTCAAATTTCGCGGCACACACTACAGGTAGGTCAGGTGATCCCGCCGCTTGCCGCTGGGTGGCAGGAATAGGAACTATTACCGTTTTGAGCCAGATTTTCTCTTCCACCTGTCTCCTGAGGGGAGGCTGGGTGGGCCATACTATCATATATATATCTGCCAGGTAAGTATGTATGAAACTTTATTGTACAATAACAATATCATTTTCATACATTCAACTTCCCTGTCAGATATATACTTAGCTGATTGGCACCTTTGGCGGAGGGCAAGAGACAGCTAATTACTGACCTGATAGGTAAACAACATATGTTGTAGGTAATACAAGTTAATTAACAATACCCTAGTTCCTACCTGTTTAGGCGGAAGATTTCATAGCTTGTGCTTACAAGTCTGCTTCGCCTCAAAAGCTTCAGCGAGGGTGTGCCCTATGGCTGAGAACTCTTGAAAGGACTGTCAATGGGGTCTTATCCACTTACTCAACAGAACCTAATGGCAATTGTCACTGGAGTCTTATTCACTTACATGACAATATACCTATGCCTCCTAGCATATAAAGGAGTAAAATACTGATCCCGATCACCCGATCCTAACCGTGGATTAGTATATATGATTGAAAGGCGCCCTTATCCCCAAACATTACCTTTCAAACAACCTAAAAACTCAACACCAACTAATTTTAAAATCACACTATATAAAATATAAGGACAAAAATTAATATTAAGGATCAGTCTTCTCTCCTTTCCCCAGCACTGTATCCGCTGATACATAAGGTCCTAGAGAGAAGCATCTCTCATATGTTACCCTCACATCTTTTCAAGATAATGTAGGCGAACACTGAGTTACATCTCCAATACGTGGCCGCTAAGATGTTCTTCATTGACATGTTCTTGTTGAACGACAATGATGTAGCGACTGCACGTACTTCGTGTGCTTTTACCCTTAAGGTCTTATATGCTTCACTATCACAACTCATGTGGGCTTCAGTTATAATGTTTCTAACAAAAAATGCTAAGGCATTTTTTGACATCGCTCTTTTAGGGTCTTTAACCGCACACCATAAACTCTGATTGCAACCCTGCAACTGCTTCTTCTTCTGAAGGTAAAACTTCAAAGTTCTCACCGGGCATAATGTTCTTTCCATTTCATTCCCAACTAATTGAGAAAGCCCTTTTACTTCGAAAGTCCTAGGCCAAAGTCTCGAGGGGTTTTCATTTTTAGCTAAAAATAAAGGCTTAAAGGACAATACAGCCGAATCCTTCTTAAAACCCACTCTCGAGTCAACGCTGCAGCTCACTCACTCTTTTCGCAGTGGCTGAGAGCTATTAAGAAAATACATTTTCTAGTTATGTCCCGGAAAGTAGCTTTATCGGGAGGTTCAAATCTCTCCGACATAAGATATTTGAGAACCACATCCAGATTCCAACAAGGGGTGAGAGAAGTTCTTAATTTTGTAGTTTCAAATGATCTAATTAAGTCATGCAGATCTTTGTCATTCTCTATGTTCAGGCCCCTATTCCTGAACACAGCTGATAACATGCTCCTATAACCTTTAATGGTTGACACTGCCAGATGAGATTCTTCTCGTAAAAACAAAGAAAATCAGCGATTTCGGTCACAGAGGTATCGGAGGAGGACAGCTTCTTCGCCTTACACCATCTACGGAAAACTTCCCACTTCGATTGGTATATCCGCATGGTTGAGGACCTTCTTGCTCCAGCAATTGCTTTTGCCGCTTTGCGAGAAAAGCCTCTCGCTCTGACCAATCTTTCGATAGTCGAAAGGCAGTCAGAGCGAGAGCGTGGATATTCTTGTGATACCTCTCGAAGTGGGGTTGTTTGAGCAGATCTGTCCTTTCGGGAAGAGATCTGGGGAAGTCCACTATCCATTCCTGTACCTCTGTGAACCATTCTCTTGCAGGCCAATAAGGAGCGATCAATGTCATCCTCATTCCTTCCGAGGACACAAACTTTCTCATTACTTCCCCCAGCATCTTGAATGGGGGAAACACATAAGCGTCTATGCCCTTCCAATCCATGAGCATGGATGGCATCTATGGATAGGGCTCTGGGATCGTCCCCCAACGAACAAAAGTTCTCCATCCTTCTGGATAGGAATGTTGCAAATAGGTCTACTTGAGGCTTCCCCCAAAGAGACCATAGTTGCTGGCAGACTTGCGAATGAAGGGTCCATTCTGTTGGAAAGACCTGGTTCTTTCTGCTCAATCTGTCTGCTCTTATGTTCTTTCCTCCTTGAACGAACCTCGTCAGGAGTCGTATCCCTCTTTCTTCTGTCCATATCAACAGATCCCTTGCTAGTTGGTAAAGGGAGAAAGAGTGTGTCCCCCCTTGTTTTTTTATATAAGCCAGAGCCGTGGTGTTGTCCAAGTTGACTTGGACCACCACGCCTCTGACCTCGTTCTCGGAAAATTGCAGTGCCAAGTGTACTGCTAAGAGTTCCTTTGCATTTATGTGCCAGGCCTTCTGTTCTTCTGTCCAACTGCCTGACACTTCCTTCGTCCCTAGTGTTGCTCCCCACCCCATGTCCGAAGCGTCTGAGAACAACACTAGGTGAGGGTTCTGAAGGGACAAGGACACTCCTTCGTTCCTTCTCAGCGGTTCTAACCACCATTGTAAGTGGTTTTTGATACTCTCTCCTATGGGAAAGGTATCCAAAAGATCTCCCTTTCTTCTGTTCCAACTCCTTCTTAGATGGAACTGCAAGGGTCTCATATTCAGCCTCCCTAGAGAGATGAACTGCTCCAGCGAGGAAAGGGTGCCCAGAAGACTGAGCCATTCCCTCGCTGAGCTTCGTTCCTTCTCTAGGAAGACAGAGATTTTTTCCAACCCTTTCGAAATTCTTTCCTGGGATGGATACGCTCGAAAACCCCGAGAATCCATCCGAATCCCCAGATAGACGATAGTCTGACTGGGGATCGTGTGAGATTTCTCGAGGTTTACAAGCAATCCGAGAGATCTGGTCAATTGTAGAGTTATCTCTAAGTCCTCCAAGCACTTTTGTTTTGTCTGTGCTCTTATAAGCCAGTCGTCTAAGTAAAGAGATATCCTCACCCCCTTTAGATGCAGCCATCTTGCTACGTTCCTCATCAACGCCGTAAACACCTGAGGAGCTGTCGAGAGGCCGAAACACAAAGCCCTGAACTGATAAATCCTTCCCTGTACCATGAACCGAAGATATTTCTTCGACGAATGATGCAGGGGGACGTGAAAGTACGCATCTTGCAGGTCGAGGGAGACCATCCAATCTCCTGGATGGAGAGCAGAGAGAACCGAGTTGGATGTCTCCATGGAGAACTTTGTCTTCTCCACGAAGCGATTCAATGCACTCACGTCCAAGACCGGCCTCCACCCCCCCGAGGCTTTCGGCACCAAAAATAGGCGATTGTAAAAACCCCGGGAGTGCAGATCCTGTACTATCTCGATGGCCTCCTTCTCCAACATTTGCTGCACCAACCCAAGAAGGGTCTCTCTCTTTACAGGGTCTTTGAATCTCGCTGACAGCTCCCTCAGTGTCGTCGTCAATGGAGGTCTGTTCTTGAAGGGGATGAGGTATCCTTTCCTTAGAACTTGCAGGGACCAAGAATCTGCTTTCATTGAAGTCCATGCTTCTGAGAATCCCAGAAGTCTGGCCCCTACTGGTGTTTGGAGGACTGGAACCTCATTTAGCGTTCTTCCTCGGAACTCTGATGGAAGATCTTCCTCTTTTCTCTCCTCCTCTCTTCCTTGGGGCTCGGCTAAAAGTTCTACCTCGAAAGGGCTGTTGGGCAGGTCTTGGTTCCCTCTTCGAGACAGAAGCAGCTGGTCTAGGCTTCTTAGCTGAATGTACCAGCAAATCCTGTGTTGCCTTCTCAGTCAGCGTATGGGAAATGTCCTTTACCAACTGAGAAGGAAACAGCTGTTTAGACAGAGGGGCGTATAAAAGAGAAGCCCTCTGTACTGGAGAGACTACTTTGGTAAGAAATGAACCAAAGACAGACCTCTTCTTCAATACTCCTGTCCCAAACAGGGATGCCACTTCAGCCGATCCGTCCTGCACTGCCTTATCCATACATGCCAAAACACTATGCAAGACTTCTAGTTCCAAAAACTGAGGGTCTTGCGTCTTCTTGGCCAAAGCCCCAAGGGACCAGTCTAGGAAGTTAAAAACTTCCAAGACATGGAATATTCCCTTGAGGAGATGGTCCATTTCTGACATTGTCCAGCTTGATTTGGCCGATGGAAGTGCATGTCTCCTTGCCGAATCCACCAAGGTCGAGAAGTCCGCTTCAGCAGATGAGGGAAGAGAAAGTCCCGTAGATTCTCCTGTGCTATACCAAATCCCTCTCCTTCCTGATAGCCTGGAAGGGGGACAGGTAAACACAGTCTTTCCCGCCTCCTCCTTGGTTTTAAGCCAATTTCCGACCGACTGCAAAGCCCTCTTCATTGATATGGTCGGTTGCATCTTCAAGAAAGAGGAAGACTTTGCAGCCTTCGTACTCGAAAATAAAGACCTAGGAGAAGGAGGGGCAGCAGGACTCAGAGACTCTCCAAACTCTTTTAACAAGAGGGCTGTTAATGTCTTATAATCTGTAAGACCTGCCCCCTTGTTTTCTTCAGAGTCCGAGACATCTTCCAATTC
The DNA here is from genome assembly GCF_015104395.2 of Macrobrachium nipponense. Lineage (NCBI taxonomy): Eukaryota > Metazoa > Arthropoda > Malacostraca > Decapoda > Palaemonidae > Macrobrachium > Macrobrachium nipponense. The sequence goes on along the minus strand of NC_087201.1, from coordinate 57,252,610 downwards.
TGGTTGAGTTCTATTCGGAGATGAGTGTGCGACCGGAGGACTCCTCTCTCGGGAATGTAAAGGGCTTGTAGCAACACCGACTGCAACCTGACAAGGGCTACGGCCGCCTGTGCGGCACCTTGAGTCTCTGTCAGGAGAAGGCCGATGTTGTTCTTTTACACTAAGGCCTTCCTGACAAGGACGACGGTCGCCTGTGCGACACCTTTCGTCCTTACCAGGAGAAGTCCTTAAATGTCTTTCCCTTTTTCCATGATCAATTCCTTCCCAACAGGGGCTACGATCGCCTGTGCGACACCTAGAGACCCTGTCAGGGGAAAATTGATCTTGAGAAAAATCCCACAGAGGAGCCTCCAAGTCTGCTTCAAACTCCGATAACTCGTCTGAATCATATCCTGGATTGTATAAATCCTTGCGCCTGCCTGTCATATGATGGATGTCAGGCGCTCGATATTTGGAAACAGGCTTAGGCTCTTCAGGCGCTTTATGCCTGGCTTCAGGCGCCCCAGGCGCTTTGTTTCTTATTTCAGGTGCTCTAGGCGCTTTGCGTCTTGTTTCAGGATCCTCAGGCTCTCCAGGCGCCTTGCGCCTCCGTTCAGGCGCTTTGCGCCTCCTTTCAGGCGCCTCAGGCTCTCCAGACGCTTTGCTTCTCCTTTCAGAAGCTTGATGCTCTCCAGACGCTTTGCGCCTCATTTCAGGCGCCTCAGGCTCTCCAGGCGCTCTACTTCTCCTATCAGATGCTCCAGGCTCTCCAGGAGTTTTACGTTTCCTTTCAGCCGCTTCAGGCTCTTCAGGCGCCTTGCGCCTCATTTCCGTTGTTTGAGGAGCTTTACGCCTCATTTCAGGCGCTCCAGGCGCTTTGCGCCTCGCTCTAGAAGTTTCAGGAGCTTCAGCCACTTTGCGCCTCATTTCAGGCACTTCAGGCGCTTTGCGCCTCATATCAGGAGTTCGTCCGAATTCGGGAGTTTCAAATTTCCGCCTTTGATTCAGACGCCTCAGGCGCTTTCCTTCTAGTAGGAGATTTTATATAAATATCTATATGTATCTTCTCGCCTTGACAGCGTTTTGCACCTGACAGCAGCCTGACGTCTGGCTGGCGCCAGGCTCCTGGCAGGCGCCTCGTCCGAGCTCTCAGAGAGTTCTAAAGGACGGGATCTCTTGATCGGAAGAAATCTATCCTTCCTTCTAGGAGGATCCGATTTAAGAACTCCTACTAGCGAAGATATCTGTTTTTGCATATCCTCCAAAATCTTCGTAGCTACGTCCTTCTTTCCAATTTCCGACGAAGGAGAAGGAGCTTCTGAATAAACCTCCTTCCTTCTCTTTTCCGGAGGATATTCTTCCGGAAATTCTTCAAGGCTTGAATAAAATGATGGAGACTTCCAAGATCTCTTCGAAGGTCTCGACAATCTATCTGAACTCCATCCTTTTTTAGATGAGGAATCAGACGAAGAAAAACACTGTTTAAGGACGTCTTTCCAACGACTATCCTTGGCAGCCCGGGACGTAACTACGGGATCTGCCGAGGGGACGCCTGACCGGTGGGGATTCTCTGAAACCTCCCTGCGGCTTTCGACATTTCTTCTCCACTGGGCTTGGGAGCTTGAAAGAGGTCTAGGCCTGGGAGCGAGACAGAGCCGATCAGACGCACCCTCCACTTCACTGGGAACACTTTCACTGCACTTACCTTCCAGTTCCTTAATTTTTTGTTCCATATGCTTAAGCGAAGCTTTCAGACTCGCAATTTCAGATGTTGAGCTTGCCGAGTCAGATAATCGGGAAGGTAAAGCTGTATGGGAGGAAACAATTGGGTTAGCAATAGGACTCCGCTAACTGGCTCGTTAGAGACCGACCTACTTACACTTTTGGAAGAGGCTTTTCTAGCCCTATCTCTCTCCAACTTTCTTAAGTAGGAATCAAGCAACTTCCATTCCTCCTCATTCAAATCCTTGCACTCATCACATGTATTCAATTGCGAGCATACATTCCCTCTACAATATTTACAAGTGGTGTGAGGATCCACCGAAGCTTTCGGTAGTCTCACATAACAACTCTCATTCACACACACTCTGAACGAAATCGAAACGTCAGACATTATGAGAAATTCCAAATCCAAAATCCAAAAACAGTCCACAATAGCGTATGCCAAACCAAAGATCCAATACGTCACCAAATAGCAGTCCAAAAGATCAACGGCGTAATGAAATTCGAAAATCAAGTCAGGAGGAACTAGCAAACGATGTTACTAGTATCCGCGACAGAGAAAATCTGGCTCAAAACAGTAATAGTTCCTATTCCTGCCACCCAGCGGCAGGCGGCGGGATCACCTGACCTACCTGTAGTGTGTGCCGCGAAATTTGAATTTCTGTCGGGGACGACGGAGTCTATAGCTAAGTATATATCTGACAGGGAAGTTGAATGTATGAAAATAGAATTTAGGCCTAAGGCCGAGTATTGGGACCCATGAGGTCAGTCAGCACTGAAGGGAAATTGACAGAAAAGTGTTTGAAAAGGTGTAACAGGAAGAAAAACCTCTCTGTTGCACAATGAGTCAAGTATTAGGAGAGGGTGGAAAATAGGATGAAGAGAGAATATGAAATCAGGAAAGTGAGAGAGAGAGAGAGAGAGAGAGAGAGAGAGAGAGAGAGAGAGAGAGAGAGAGAGAGAGAGAGAGAGAGAGAGAGAGAGAGAGAGAGAGAGAATTACAATTGTCTAGGATGAAGAGAGAGAATATGAAATCAGGGAAGGAAGAGAGAGAGAGAGAGAGAGAGAATTACAATTGTCTAACATCTCCACCTCCGTAATTTGCATCCTCTTCTAGGTTAAAAAGGAATTATCTTATTGATAATATACTCATATAACTGCGTACAGCTATGAACAACTGAACGAGAACTTGTTGCTAATGCGATCGAATCTTATAGCAACATCTCTTTATTGTACTGATCCGCGTGCGACAGTAATCGAATCCGATAGCAACATCCGTTATTGTATTCATCCGCGTGCGACGGTAATTACTGTACAGTATTCATGTTATAAATGTAGCTGAAGCTGATAAGGCAAAATTACGTGCATCAGCAACCTGGACAGAAGTTCCAAGCTTTTGTATGAATTCAACGCAGCCATGGTAAAAGAAAGTAATAGCATGAAAGCGCTCATTACTGTTGTTTTTACACCGACAAAGGATTAATAGTGTATAAAGTGTAAGGTTCGTAATACCTATGAAGAAAACGAGTGAAAACGAACGGAATCGCTAAATTTAACACCATCTAACCTGAGGGAAAAACTAGCTTCCAATGAGACGCATTAGTCAAATTTTGGCCTTAAATTACATTGTAAGACAAACAGTATGACTTCGTTCCATAAGATAAGTATCCAGATATTCATTAATATGCTAACTACGAACAAAAACATTAGCCGAGACCAAGTGATATGGTTGAATCTGGAGCCAAGGAAACAGACTAGCTGGCATCCTTGTCTGTCTAAGCCACACCTCCTTACAATAGTGCTGATTGACGACAAGCTTGTGTAATTGTAATTTAATTGAAAAGTAATAAATTAATATTTTGAGGTAATTAAAATAACTTTATTAGGCCTAATAAGCGCAATGTAATTACTGACGGCAATTAGTCTGTTAAACGTTGACGGCAATTAGTCTGTTAAACGTATGAAGACGTCATACATACGAATTCCTTATAACTGACATCTGATTATATGCCACAAGATACCTTATTGACTATGTTAAATGTCAACATAGTTGAAAAACACGTCTCCTTCAAGACGTTTTTACAAACCTGGCATAAGTGAGGAAGAGTTATTACGTTAGTCACGCTAGCCAATCAGGACAGAATGAGATGGATACGGCGACGCAAACCCGTATTTGTCATCAGCTGATTCCAGCGTGAATGACTGCCGAGTTAGTGTTTATACTACGCTAATATGATGATAAATATAATTTATCATCAAAGTATTCAGCTTGGTGGAGAGCAAATAAGGAGAGTTGATAAGTTTAAGTATTTGGGATCTTTTGTTAACGCTGGAGGAAGTATGGAAGAAGAAGTAAAACATCGGGTACAGGCAGGCTGGAACTACTGGAGAGTGGCCTCTTGAGTTCTTTGTGACAAAAGAGTGCCGCTTAGGTTAAAAGGAAAATTTCACAAGACGGTAGTAAGAACAGCAATGCTGTATCGTACGGAAACAGCAAGCATGAGAAAAACTGAGCAGAAGATGATGGATGTGGCAGAAATGAGAATGCTTAGGTGGATGTCTGGGGTGAAAGAGAGGATAGGATCAGAAATGACTACATAAGGGGGTCGACTAAGTTGGTGGAAGTATCAAAGAAAGTGCAGGAAGGGAGGCTGAGATGGTATGGACACCTGTTAAGGAGAGATGAGGACCATGCTGGGAGACATACTATGGGGGTGGAGGTGCAAGGAAGAAGAAGAAGAGGGAGACCAAGAAAGAGATGGAAGGACTGTGTGAGAGGAGACTTACATGAGAAGGGAATTGATGAGGCAGAAGCGCAGGATAGAAATAGATGGAAACGGCGACCCCATATAAAAATGGGAACAAGCTAGGAAGAAGAATATATGATAATTATAATACAATTATAATGCTTTAGTCGGACAGAATCTGATCTTCATTCTGTTCGATTACATTCATATTGAATTATCCTAAGATCGGATTCTCGTTCGTTTTCAATTACACCTGCAATGAATTATCCGAAGTCAGAATGCCTTGAGCCTACAGCATTAGTCACTATAACAACCACTCTACCGATATGTAATACAGCGAATACTATAGGCTAGGCTAGGCTACTGTATATGCATACGATATATCATCGTGAACACTAGGCTAGCCGTAGTTAATTTTATTTGACTTCTCTCCATACTGAATTATCGTAAGTCAATATGCATTGAACAGAGAATTAGTTGATATTAACAATTATCGTATCATATAAGTAGAGGAAAGTAACCTTAAAGATGAAGGAGCAGTACTAAACCCTTCAGAATCCGACAGACCCGAAACCAGATCTGAAAGACCAACCATGGCCTAAAAACTTCTGATGCAAGGAACTCAAAGCAGGAAAAACCCAGAGAGGCTTTAAGGACACTGTCGCTCTATAAACTACTACTTATTATAGAAAACCAACCCGAAGAAGCCCGCACTTCCCTTCCTAAACACTATGTAGCCTATTATCCCTATTCGTCTGTATCTGACCTAATTTTTTATCATCCTGAGAACTTATACATCGAGAGAAGGGGAATCTGCTGCCAACACTGCCTGCTCCGCGACGGGGGGGCCGGCAGAACCTACCCACTCGGAGGCTTGTGGTTCTCCATTACCCCCAGCACCCGTTAGGGCTGGTTCTGGAACAGGCAGGGGGGCTGAAAAAGAACAATTAGAATCAACTATACTACTAATACCACTATCTCTATTTTGGTTAAAATATTCGTCAGGCTAGAAAATTGCTTAACATACTAGATGGCCTGTCCACTAATTTCTAGAATAACTAACTAATGTTTCCTTGTCTCCTGACCAAGACAAACATCTCTGACTGGTATTGCACTGAACCTTCCTACACGAAATAACGAAAAGAACGTCGATCATGTGTGAGGGTACTCATCCTACGCTTGAAGGGAGTGCAGAGCCGATGAGCACCAATATCTTTCACTTTGTCTCCTAATTCTGATTTAGACTTTGTTAGGGGTTAAAGGGGAAACTGCTGCTAACTCTGCCTGCTCCGCGCCAGGGGGGACGGCGGATCCTGCCCTGTGGGCTTGCGGATCCCATAACCCCCAGCACCTGTTAGGGCTGTCTCTGGAACAGGCAGGGGAGCTGGAAAAGAACGATTGGTAATTTCAATATCCCTATTGCTCGATCTATCTTCACTTAACCCTTAAACGCCGACTGGATGTATTTTACGTCGACTTTTTTTTGTCTCTCGGGTGCCGACTGGACGTATTTTACGTCGACATACAAGTTTTTTTTTAAATTTGCGGAAAAATAATTATAGGCCTACCAGCCGAAAACTCTTGAATCACGCGCCTTGGGGGATGCTGGGAGTTCACGGATCAAGGTGTCGTTTTGTTTACAATCGTTACGCAGGCGTGCAAGCGCGAATTTCTTTCTTGCCGCACTAAGAAGTATCTGTGACACATCTCGGAAATTATTTCGTCATTTTGACATAATTTTTGTACCATTTTAAATTAGCCGTTGCATGGAGTATTATATATGAAAATGTGTGCATTTTTATGTAGAATACAACAACAAAATACTCATGACTGTAGCTTTTATCAGTTTTGAGATATTTTCATATAAATAATGATAAGTGCCAAAATTTCAACCTTCGGTCAACTTTGACTCTACCGAAATGGTCGAAAAATGATATTGTTAAGATACAATAAAGTTTTGTACATACTTACCCGGCAGATATATACTTAGCTATAGACTCCGTCATCCCCGACAGAAATTCGAATTTCGCGGCACACGCTGCAGGTAGGTCAGGTGATCTACCGCCCCTGCCGCTGGGTGGCAGAAATAGGAACGATTACCGTTCTAGAACCAGATTTTCTCTTCCACCTGTCTCCTGAGGGGAGGTTGGGTGGGCCATCAATCGTATATATCTGCCAGGTAAGTATGTACAAAACTTTATTGTATCTTAACAATATCATTTTTGTACATGGAACTTACCCAGCAGATATATACTTAGCTGATTGACACCCTTGGTGGTGGGAAAGAGACAACTATTTACTGAATAGACAGGTAAACAACATACGTTGTAGGTAATAATAAATAAAACCTGGTTCCTACTTGATCAGGCGGAAGAATCCATGGCTAATGCCTAGGAATCTGCTTCGCCTCAAGAGCCTCAGCGAGGATGTGACCTATGGCTAAGAGTTCTTGTGGGTCTGTCGATGGGGTCTTATCCATTTACTCGACAGAGCCTCTTACATGACAATATGCCTATGCCTAGTGGCATAATTAAGGAGGCACAACACCGATCCCGATGCACCATTGAATCCTAACACGAGGGTTAGTGCTTAAGTTGAAAAGAGTTATCTACAAACTCCTTTCAAACAACCCAAAGAAAAAACACGACGTTAAATAAAATTTAACTCACTAGTTAAGGATCAGTATCTGCTCCCTATCCCAGCAATGTATCCGCAGACACGTATCAACCAAGAGAGAAGGATCCCTCGAAGGTTATCTTGACATCCTTCGGATAATGGGAAGTCAACCCGAGTTTACATCTCCCGTATGTGACAGCTAATATGTCCCTTATGACATATTGTTAGGGAAAGAACAGAATTCGGAAAAGCTCGCACTTCAAGCGCTTTTAATTCTCAGCTGTTTGAAGGAATCATCAATGCACTTATCAAGTGCTTAGGAGATCACAATGTCTCAAAGAAGGCCAGGGCGTTCTTTGATATAGATCTCTTCTGGGTGAAGCCTGGAGCCTGGCTAGCGCTCGTGTCCTGGTTCAGGCGCCTAGCGCCTGTCTAGCGCCTCGCGCCTGGCTGGAGCCTTGCGCCTGAATGGCGCCTAGAGCCTGGCTGGAGCCTCGCGCCTGGCTGGCGCCTCGCGCCTGGCTGGTGCCTGATTGGCTCCTCCTTCCTGGCTAGCGCCTCGCGCCTGGCTGGAGCCTTGCGTCTGGCTGGTGCCTTGCGCCTGGAAGGCACCTGGAGCCTGGCAGAAGACTTCATGATTACTGTCTATGAGTCTGCATGCCTCAAGAGTTTCAGCGAGGTAGGGACCTATGACTGACAAACCTTCTGGATCATGTCAATGGGGGCTAGCCCGCTTACACGACAGAGCCTTCTCGGATCGTGCCAATGGGGGCTGACCCACTTACATGGCAGAGCCTTACCTGTATCATATCAATGGGGACTAGCCCTCTTACATGACAGAGCTTTAGGTTTCTCTTTACTGGAAGGAGCCTTGCGCCTGGATGGATCCTCAATCCTGACTGGAGCCTAGCCTTGAAGGAGCCTGGCACCTGGACGGAGCCCGGCCGGCCTCCAGAGCCCGGCTGGCTCCCAGAGCCTGGCTGGCTCCTAGAGCCTGGCTGGCTCCTAGAGCCCGGCTGGCTCCTAGAGCCTGGCTGGCTCCTAGAGCCTGGCTGGCTCCTAGAGCCTGGCTGGCTCCAGGAGCCAGCCAGGCTCCAGAAGCCAGCCAGGCTCCATCCAGGTGCCAGGTCTCCTTCAAGGATCGCTCCTAGAGCCTGGCTGGCTTCTAGAGCCTGGCTGGCGCCTCGCGCCTGGCTTGGCTCCTCCACACTTGCTGGAGCTTCGAGCTTGGAAGTCTCTCTAGGCTGTCTGGCGATGTCCACATCGGACACTCTTATATCTGTCCGATTTGTTCGCCTCTGGTGCATTTGCGCCAGGTTGGAGGCCCGCTCCTTCTCAGTATCCGACCATGACAGAGTTCCTTGGAACTGTCCGCCTCTGGCGTTTTTCGCCTGTATTGGCATTTGGCGCTTGGCTGGCGCTACATTGTCCGAGAGTCCTGAACAACCACATAGTTTATCAGGAGACTGGAGAAGGGTGGAAGAAATTCTTCCCCTTTGAGCTTTTGGCCCCTGGCAAGGGGAGGTGATTTTAGTCAGCTACACCCAGTAGACGACAGGATATCTAACAATACGAGAGAGAATAGTCTTCCTCCGAGGAGGATCCTTCGTGAACACTTCTTTTGCTAACGAGATCTCTTCTTACATGTTGATGAGGTTCCTCGTTGCAGAATCTTCCCTATCCTTGCCCGAAGGAAGGGAAGGAGTCTGGAAGTCAAAGGAGAGACTGAGCTGAAATTGGGCGGAACCCTGATTTCTAGCTCTTATTGAATCCTTCTGAATACCTTCTGGGAAGCATTTTGAGCCCTCATCGCACCCCGAAGACTCTGTAGGCAAACGTTTAAACCATCTCTTCTTCTGTAGATGAAAATGTAAGTACCCTGCCTGGGCAACGAAACTTCTATCTTTTGCCAGACATACTATGCTGGCAAGAACCCATTGCCGAGTCTCCATTGAATCTGATGCGAGATTCCAATGCACAAAAAATTCACTTGTCTTCTTGGTCGTTTAGGGCTAAGAGAAACAAAGAATTCCTTCATAAACTTCCTCAAAGAAGTTTGATGAGCAGCAGTTCCATTTTGTCGGAACACGGAATCTGTGGCCCACATCCCATTCGAAGTACATGATATCCTACTCTTGTCGTATATTGCGGTATCGTATAAGATCCCGAAGATCTTAATCCTCTGTTATCTCTAATTCCCTTGTAGAGACAGAGTATAGCCTTTTACTGCGTTCTTTGATAGCAGATAAGAACATAGGTGATTCTTCCCTCTGAAAGTGAAAAAAAAAACCTCGCTATGTGGTTCACAGAGGTATCGGAAGAGGACAGTTTCCTCATTCCATCTAGCCCGATCTGCAGCAATTCTATGTCTTAGCCATGACTATTGTCATTTACCTTGAAAAAACCTCTCATTCATGTCCACTTCTGGTCAGTCTGCACGCGGACAGACTCAGAGTGGAGAGGTTTTATAGGTATATTTATAATAGATTCTGATAGAATATCCAGATACTCTTGGAAAAGCCTTACGAAACATGCTGTGAGAAGAACGTGACTTCTGTGAATCCAACCTCTCTAAGGCCAAAATGAGGCATACATCCTCTCTTCCTTTGACGCCCATTTATCTTAATATCTGTTAAGAATTTATAACTAGGGTGGGGGAAAAAGACTAAAGTTTATTCCCCTTCTTTAAATTTAAAGATGTCTTATATTGCTACCTTTCTTGGTTCGAGGAAAAAGAAGCAGTCTAAAGGAAGCCTGTTCGTCTTCTACCTTACAAAGAGATCTATGAAGAAGACTTTCCGTAGGTTCTCACAACTCTTTTCAATAAATGTTAGACATACGTTAACAGTTATCATCTTCGATCGAGAAGGTTCTCACGGACATGCAAAATCTTGCATCGAACCTCTTAAGGATCGTTACGTTCCGTGTCTGTTCCTAAATAGGTTCTCTTTTGTTAATGTGCCATAACATCTATGCCTTTATGGTACCGACATCCTTCACATGTTAATTCCGTTCTCAGTGGGAAAAAACTTTTATATACGTAGTATAGTCCATTCAGGGAAACAACTTCTGCCACTAAGAGAATGTTTCCCATCCGACTCACCCAACTTCTCTTGAGCAATATCCGATTCTAAAAAGGTTGTGCGCGTTTCTCGAAAGGATGAGAGAATTATATATATCGCGCTCTGCCGTATTAGAATCCTTTATAATACTGTCACATTGTGGTAAACAGCATTAATCTAGGAAACCTTTGTAAGGATACTAGGAATTCTGTAGTTAACCTCGGTATGTGCATAAGACTTGACCATACCGTAGTCTTAAAGTGAATTCTCTACACATCATTCTCATAAGCATGTACTCTAATAAGCCATGCTTTCGTAAGCATGAGAGCATTATACAATATAGAGTTCCGCTGCGTTAGAATCCTTTAAAAATGTTACCTACGGTAAACAGCATTGAAATGTTGTAATATCTTTCTTATTGAAAGCTTCTTAGCAAAAGGCAGACAATATTTTATTTAGGTTTGCTTAACTATCCCCTCAATCCGAGGCTAAAACCACGATTGTAGGGGAGAGACACGGTTAGTCATTCCATCCCGCAGGAGAGAGACATGTAACCGACCACTCATGACCGACCCCACATCATACTGCGTTGGTGTCTAAGCGAATTAGCGATAGCAGTCTCGTTAGCCGACTGGCCTTACTCTTCCAGAGTTGCCAGCTACTCCATTTAATAAACGAATCTTATAAAATTATTATCGAACTTCAGGAAGTTCTTATAATGCATATCTAAGCGAAACAAGACTTCGATAAATCTAGAAGCTAAGTAGGTGTTGTCTTAACAATCCCTTTAAGCATAGTCCTTCCTAGGAAATTCTTGGAAGGATACTGGTAATTGAGTTGCTCGGCAGAAGTAACTACGGTATGTGCTTATGATTTGCCGTATCGTATTCTCATACAGCAGATACTCTACTACCTTCTTTCCCTGCCGAGGCAGATAGAGAAAGGAAAAATTTTTACTATCTTCGTTCTTTTCGTTAATAGAACGATAGAAAGAGTATATATTTCTCCTTAAGAAAGGAAGTTAATCCAGGAACTCTTTAAATCTTCGTGATTTCCTCATAAATCGTGGAAGAAACAGAATCCCTGTTCATCTGTAGGGTTTACGGAAGGAAGTAGATATTTCCTATCCGCCATCATACCCAAACGTCGATGAGCTTCTTATAAGAAAACTCCCAAAGCTCTTGCCTCTTCATAACGAGGGAAGAGCATGAATGAAGGAGAGAGTCCTCGAATAATGAAAAAAAAAATTGGGCTTCTCTTAGTATCAGAATCCTTCTGGCAAAAGCGACGGCCGCCTGTGCGACATCTTGCACCTTTGCCAGGGGAAAGTTGCTCAAGTTGAAAACTCAAAGAGGAGCCTCGCGACTGACCTCTCTCTCATAAGAAGATTAGGAATATTCTGGCGCCTGGCTCCTTGCACCTAGCGCCTGGAATGTTCCGCACGCTAGAAAGGAGACTCGCTCCTGGAACGTTCCGCTTGCGTGGAAGGTCCCGTGCGCCCTGATAGTTCCGAGCGCCTACTAGACCCCTTTTAGAAAGAGCCTCTTGCTCGGAAACATTCAATGGAAGGATCGTTCTGATTGCCACTCTACTATAAGGCTCCTTGCTCTAGCCGTCTGTTTTTCTGGCGCAATTTGCGCCAGGCTGGCGCTTCGTCTCTTTGAAGGCGCCTTGCGCCAAGAAAAATTTTCTAGAACGCGGCTCGCGTTTGGGTTGTAGGAAACGCGGCTCGCGCTAGTCTGTCAGCTGGAACGCGCCTGGCTGCTGGCTATTGGAACGTAGCTCACGCTAGCTTGCTGGAACGCGGCTTCCTGGCAGCGGCTGGCTCTTGCTCAGTGTTCTCTTAGCTCTCAGAGAACGCGCTAGATCATCGAAACTCCAAACATACATTCTTCGTCTTTTCGGATGTAAGATGAAGAGACGCACTTTTTTAAGGATGCCTTATCAAATGGCTATCCTTGGCAGTCTGGGACGTTCTACAGAACCTGCCGAGGGGACGCCTGACCGGTGGGGGTTCTCCCTAACCACCTTCCTGCGGCTGTCGACTTTCCTCCTCCACTGGGTCTGGGAGTTTGGAAGAGGTCTAGGCCTGGAAGCGCTACGGAGCCGATCAGACGCACCCTCCACTGCAACCCTGGGAACACTATATTCACTTCTACCTTTTTAGAGCTCGCCTTTTTGAGCTCCATCCATTTATCTTCAAATTTGCACATATGAATTTGTAGATTCTGTGGAGTAAGAAGGTGATGAGGATGCAACAACTACTAGAATTTGTCAATACTCTAACTGCTCGTTAGAACGAGAGCTCTTAAAGCTTCTAAAGGAAGCGTATCTAGTTATATGCTTTCTGACTTCCTAAAGTAGGAAGTTAGATCTTATATTTCCTTCATCAAGTTCTAACACTTATACACGTATTAGTGAAAAAAAAAACATCAATATTTCCCTTATTGCAAAATATATGAGTGTCTACCGAAAAATTCGGTAGTTTCACGTAATATATTCTTCAAAATTTCGAAGCCAAATTCATTAAAAAGTTAATAAAAGCGTATGCCAAACCAAAGACCCAGTACTTCCCTGCAAAAGACAGCCCAGAAGGTCGATGGCGATGAAAAAACGAAAATCAAGTCAGGAGGTAGCAACAACGTATGTTGACACTACCGCGACAGAGAAAATCTGGTTCTAGAACGGTAATCGTTCCTATTTCTGCCACCCAGCGGCAGGGGCGGTAGATCACCTGACCTACCTGCAGCGTGTGCCGCGAAATTCGAATTTCTGTCGGGGATGACGGAGTCTATAGCTAAGTATATATCTGCCGGGTAAGTTCCATGTACAAAAACGCAATTGTAAGCTAAAACTCTTATATTTTAGTAATATTCAACCATTTAAATTCATTTTTCAGCTAATTGGAAGTCTCTAGCACAATATTTTGATTTATGGTGAATTTATGAAAAAACTTTTTCCTTACGTCCGCACGGTAACTCTTCCGAAAAAAATCATACATGCGATTGTGGTAATGTTTGCACCATTTTAAAATTAGCCGTTACATAAAGTTTTATATATGGAAATGTGCGAAATTTCATGCACAATACAACTAAAAACAACCCATGGTTGTAGCTTTAATCAGTTTTGAAATATTTTCATATAAATAATGATAAGTGACAAATTTTCAACTTTCGGTCAACTTTGACTCTACCGAAATGGTCGAAAAACACAATTGTAAGCTAAAAATTTTATATTTTAGTAATATTCAATCATTTACCTTCATTTTGCAACAAATTGGAAGTCTCTAGCACAATATTTCGATTTATGGTGAATTTATGAAAAAAATAACATTCTTTACGTCTGCGCGGTAACTCTTCCGAAAAAATCATACGTGCGATTCTGGTAATGTTTGCACCATTTTAAATTAGCCGTTACATAGTTTTATATATGAAAATGTGCGCAATTTCATGTATAATACAATGAAAAATAATTGAAGGTTGTAGCTTTTCTCATTTTCGAAATATTTACATATAAATCACGATAAATAGAAAAAAAACCACGCATCATTTTGTGATAATATTTTCTCTGTGTTGCTTTTATCGTTTTACAATCTGTTATATACCAAAATGATCACAATTTAGTGAACATTACAACGAAAAAAAGAGTAACTTGTTACCTTTAACCGTTTTGCGCACAGCGCGATTTGAATACAATTATATATGAAATTTCGTTTTTGCGCTATCATATATCGCATTATTCATATATGATAATGATAATTTTTTTCATTTCTGATGGTTGCATACCAAACTTCAGCTAATGACAAAAAAGGAGCCAAAAATGAACTCTTAATCTTGAAAACTAAGCGCGCTGTGATTTAAAAAAAAATTATATTGTTATGTTACAATAAAGTTTCATACATACTTACCTGGCAGATATATACATAGCTAAGACTCCGTCGTCCCCGACAGAAATTCAAATTTCGCGCCACTCGCTACAGGTAGGTCAGGTGATCTACCGGCCTGCCCTGGGCGGCAGGACTAGGAACCATTCCCGTTTTCTATCATATTTTCTCTCTTCCACCTGTCTCCTGCGGGGAGGCTGGGTGGGCCTTTAATTGTATATATCTGCCAGGTAAGTATGTATGAAAACGTTTATTGTAACATAAAACAATAAATCATTTTTTCCATACAATCAACTTACCTGTCAGATATATACATAGCTGATTGGCACCCTTTGGTGGAGGGTAAGAGACAGCTACTTTATGGAATAGACAGGTAAACAACATATGTTGTAGGTATAAAAAAAACCTTGGTTCCTACCTGATAGGTGGTAGACTTCGTGGGTGTTTGCCCAGTAGTCTGCATCACCTCAAGAAACTTTAGCGAGATATATGATCTATGGCTAAGAGTTCTTGTGGGTCTGCCAAAGGGATCTTATCCGCTTACTCCGGCAGAGCCTGAAAAGGACTTTTGTCAACGGGTGCTGATCCACTTATATGACAATACACCTTATGAAGGAGCACACAACCAATCCCGACCACCTGATCCTAACCACATGTTAGAAATAAAGATTGTTCCGAGTTATCCCCGAACTCTTCACAACAACCATAACTCAAAAAACACACTACGCACACATACACAATTTTCTAAAAAAAATTTTTATACTCATCTAATTAGATATGACAAGAGTCTCTTACTGAACAACATAGACGGCCGCCCGTGCTAAACCAAGTCCTTCTTGTTAGAAGAGACTCCAGACCATATCTAAAAAGAAGGAAAGTATATACTTAAGGATTGGTGTCGGCTCCCGTACCCAGGATCGTATCCGCCGATACGAAAGGACCCAGAGAAAAACACTTCTCATAGGTCACACGAACGTCTTTCAAGTAATGAGATGCAAATACTGAGTTGCATCTCCAAAATGTAGTATCTATGATGTTTTTTAAGCGACATATTCTTATGAAACGAGAGAGACGTTGCTACTGCTCTCACTTCATGAGCTTTCACTTTCAACAGTCGAAACTCTTCGTCAGGACAGACCTTATGCGCGTCTGTAATGACGTTCCTCACAAAGAATGCCAGAGCATTCTTGGACATCAGTCTTGTGGGGTCCTCTTTACCGCGCACCAAAGACCTTGCCTAGAGCCTCCCATCTGATGCTTTCTCTGAAGGTAGAACTTCAGAGCTTTTACAGGGCATAGAGACCTCTCTGCTGCTCTTCCTACGAGACTCGATATGCCTTTGACTTCGAATGACTTAGGCCAGGGATTCGTGGGATTCTCGTTTAGCTAAAAACAGGGGTCTTAAACGAGCAAATAGCTGAGTCTCCCTTGAATCCTACTTTATCCTGCAGAGCATGTAATTCACTAATTCTCTTTGCCGTAGCTAAAGATAATAGGAACAGGCATTTTCTGGTGATGTCTCTAAACGATGCCAGATGAGGAGGTTCGAACCTTTCGGATGAAAGGAACTTGAGAACCACGTCTAGGTTCCAGTTAGGAGGAACCGGTTCCTTAGACTTTGAAGTCTCAAAGGACCTTATGAGATCGTGGAGATCTTTGTTATCTGCCAGATCTAATCCTCTATTCCTGAAGACTGCCGAGAGCATACTTCTGTATCCCTTTATTGTGGATACAGCTAGATGAGATTGCTCTCTCAGGAATAGAAGGAAATCCGCAATTTCCGCTACAGAGGTAGTGGAGGAGGACAACTTCTTAGTTCTACACCACCTTCTAAAAACCTCCCACTTGGACTGATATACTTGCCTAGTGGAGGTTCTGCGGGCTCTCGCGATCGCGCTTGCAACTTCGCGAGAAAACCCTCTCGCTCTGACGAGTCTTTCGATAGTCGAAAGGCAGTCAGAGCGAGAGCGGGGAGGTTTTGATGATACCTCTTGAAGTGTGGCTGTTTGAGAAGATCCATCCTTCTTGGTAGGGATCTGGGAAAGTCTACGATCCACTCCACCACCTCCGTGAACCAATCTTGAGCCGGCCAAAAGGGGGCTATCAATGTCATCCTCGTCTCCTTTGAAGCCACAAACTTTTTCAGTACTAGTCCCAGGATTTTGAATGGAGGAAAAGCATAGACGTCTACGTGAGACCAGTCCAGCAGGAAGGCGTCTACCATAAGAGCTCTGGGGTCTTCCACGACCGAGCAAAAGACTGCCAGCCTTTTGGAGATGAATGTGGCGAAGAGATCCACATGAGGGGTCCCCCACAGAGACCAGAGATCTTGACACACCTCTTCGTGTAGGGTCCACTCTGTATGAAGGACCTGGTTCCTCCTGCTGAGTCTGTCCGCCCTCACATTCTTTACTCCCTGAACGAACCTTGAGACGTCCAAAGTAAAAGATCTTTCGTCAGTTCGTAAAGGAACGAGGAGTGAGTCCCTCCTTGTTTTCGAATGTAGGCAAGTGCCGTGGTGTTGTCCACATTTACTTGCACTACTTTGTTCAAAAATGATATTGTTATGTTACAATAAAGTTTCATACATACTTACCTGGCAGATATATACATAGCTAAGACTCCGTCGTCCCCGACAGAAATTCAAATTTCACGCCACTCGCTACAGGTAGGTCAGGTGATCTACCGGCCTGCCCTGGGCGGCAGGACTAGGAACCATCCCCGTTTTCTATCATATTTTCTCTCTTCCACCTGTCTCCTGCGGGGAGGCTGGGTGGGCCTTTAATTGTATATATCTGCCAGGTAAGTATGTATGAAACTTTATTGTAACATAACAATATCATTTTCATACAATCAACTTACCTGTCAGATATATACATAGCTGATTGGCACCCTTCGGTGGAGGGTAAGAGACAGCTACTATATGGAATAGACAGGTAAACAACATATGTTGTAGGTATACATAAAACCTTGGTTCCTACCTGATAGGTGGTAGACTTCGTGGGTGTTTGCCCAGTAGTCTGCATCACCTCAAGAAACTTTAGCGAGATATGTGATCTATGGCCAAGAGTTCTTGTGGGTCTGCCGATGGGGTCTTACCCACTTACTCAGCAGAGCCTAAAAGGACTTTGTCAATGGGTGCTGATCCACTTATATGACAATACACCTTATGAAGGAGCACACAACCAATCCCGACCACCTGATCCTAACCATATGTTAGAACTAAGGATTGTTACGAGTTATCCCCGAACTCGTCACAACAACCGTAACTCAAAAAACCACTACGCACACATACATAATTTTTTTTTTTTTTTTCAAAAAAAAAAATTTTACTCAACTAATTGGATATGACGAGAATTCTCTTATGAACAACATAGACGGCCGCCCGTGCGAGCCTGAATCCTCCATTGTTCGAAGAGATTCTCGACCATATCCAAACAGAAGAACAGTATATACATTTAAGGATTGGTGTCGGCTCCCGGTACCCAGAATCGTATCTGCCGATACGATAGGACCCTAGAGAAAAGCACTTCTCATACGTCACACGCACGTCTTTCAAGTAATGAGATGCAAATACTGAGTTGCATCTCCAATATGTCGTATCTATAATGTTTTTTAAGCGACATATTCTTATAAAACGAGAGAGACGTCGCAACCGCTCTTACTTCATGAGCTTTTACTCTCAGTAGTTGTAATTGTTCGTCAGGACAGACCTTATGAGCGTCCGTAATGACGTTTCTTACAAAGAACGCTAGAGCATTCTTGGACATCAGTCTTGTGGGGTCTTTTACCGCGCACAACAAAGACCTTGTCTAGAGCCTCCCAACTGACGCTTCCTCTGAAGATAGAACTTCAGAGCTCTAACAGGGCATAGGAGAGACCTCTCTGCTTCTCTGCCTACGAGACTCGACATTCCTTTGACTTCGAATGACCTAGGCCAGGGATTCGTGGGATTCTTCATTTTTCGCTAAAAAACAGTCTTAAACGAGCAAATAGCCGAGTCTCCCTGAATCCTACTTTATCCTGCAGAGCTTGTAACTCACTAATTCTTTTTGCCGTCGCTAACGATAAAAGAAATAGGCATTTTCTAGTTATGTCTCTAAATGATGCCAGATGCGGAGGCTCGAATCTATCCGAAGACAGATATTGAGGACTACGTCCAAGTTCCAGTTCGGAGGTATGGTTCCTTAGACTTTGAAGTCTCAAAAGACCTTATGAGATCGTGGAGATCTTTGTTATTTGCCAGATCTAATCCTCTGTTCCTGAATACAGCCGAGAGCATACTTCTGTATCCCTTTATTGTGGATACGGCTAGATGAGATTTACTCTCAGGAATAGCAAGAAATCAGCAATTTCCGCTATAGAGGTAGAGGAGGAGGACAACTTCTTGGCTCTACACCACCTTCTAAAGACCTCCCACTTCGACTGGTATACTTTCGTAGTGGAGGTTCTGCGAGCTCTCGCGATCGCGCTTGCCACTTCGCGAGAAAGCCTCTCGCTCTGACAAGTCTTTCGATAGTCGAAAGGCAGTTCAGAGCGAGAGCGGGGAGGTTTTGATGGTACCTCTTGAAGTGTGGTTGTTTGAGAAGATCCGTCCTTCCTTCCTGGTAGGGATCTTGGAAAGTCTACGATCCACTCTACCACCTCCGTGAAACCATTCCTGGGCCGGCCAAAAGGGGGCTATTTAATGTCATCCTCGTCTCTTTTGACGCCACAAACTTTTTCATTACTAACCCCACCGGATTTTGAATGGGGGAAAAGCGGTAAACGTCCACTCGAGACCAGTTTAGCAGGAAGGCGTCTACCATAATCGCTCTTGGGTCTTCCACGGACCGAGCAAAACACTGGGTGAGCCTTTTTGAAATGTATGTTGCGAAGAGATCCACATGAGGAGTTCCCCACAGAGACCAGAGATCGAGACACACTTCCTCGTGCAGAGTCCATTCTGTATGAAGGACCTGGTTCCTCCTGCTGAGCCTGTCCGCCCTCACATTCCTTACTCCCTGTACGAACCTTGTCAGCAGGGAGATGTTCCTGTGAGACGTCCAAAGTAATAGGGTCTCTCGTGAGTTCGTAAAGGAACGAGGAGTGTGTCCCTCCCTGTTTCCGAATGTAGGCAAGTGCGGTGGTGTTGTCCACGTTTACTTGCACTACCTTGTCTCTCACCAGAGGTTCTAGGCTCTTCAAGGCCAGGTGTACGGCGAAGAGCTCTTTGCAGTTTATGTGCCAGGACACCTGTGCTGGTTCCCAGGTGCCTGACACGTTCCATCTGAGGCCTAATGTCGCTCCCCCAACCCGTCGCCGACGCGTCGGAGAACAACACCTAGGTATGGGTTCTGTGTTTTGAGAGAGATCCCTTTGTTCTCTTCCAGAGGTAGCAACCACCACTGTAGGTGTGCCTTTATCTCCACTGGAATGGGAAAAAACGTCCGACAGTTGTCCGGTTTTTCCAGCTCCAAGACTTCTTGAGGAAGAATTGAAGTGGACGGATATGAAGTCTTCCTAGAGGGAAGAATTGTTCCAGCGAGGAAAGCGTCCCAAGAAGGCTCAACCATTCCCTCGCTGACGTTTGTTGCTTCTCTAAGAAGAGAGAGATTATCCTCAAACCTTTTGCGGTTCTCTCTTGCGAAGGAAAAACTCGAAAACCCCGAGAATCCATCCGAATCCCCAGATAGACTAGGTCTTGTCTGGGGGTCAGCTGAGACTTCTCGAGGTTCACAAGCAATCCCAACGCCCTTGGTCAAATCCAGAGTTAACTTTAGGGTCCTCCAAGCACTGTCTCTCTGATCTGGCCCTGATGAGCCAGTCGTCTAGATACATAGAGACATTCACTCCTTTGAGATGAAGAAATCTCGCCACATTCCTCATCAGGCTTGTGAAGACCTGAGGAGCTGTGGACAGGCCGAAACACAAGGCTCTGAACTGAAAGATCCTTCCCCCCGTCATGAAACGGAGGTACTTCTTCGACGAATGGTGGATCGGGACGTGAAAGTAGGTGTCCTGGAGATCTAGAGACACCATCCAATCTCCTTGTCGTAATGACGCTAGGATGAAGCAGAAGTCTCCATGGAGAACTTCTCCTTCTGAACAAATTTGTTCAGAGAGCTGACGTCTAGTACTGGTCCTCGCCAGCCTACCGAGGCTTTCGCCACTAGAAAAAGGCGATTGTAAAACCCCGGGGAGTTTGATCCAGTACTATTTCTATTGCACTCTTGTCCCACATTTGTTCCACCATCGATCGAAGAGTATCCCTCAGCACAGGGTCCTTGTACTTGGCTGATAGTTCCCTTGGTATTGACGTTAGGGCGGGAGTATTCAGGAAAGGGATACGATATCCCTTCCTTATGATATTCAGTGAAGACGCGTCTGCGTCTATCAGTGTCCAGGCCTCCACGAATCCCAGGAGCCTGGCACCTACTGGTGCTTGGAGGAGAAATGTTTCATTTTCCCCTTTTTAAAGGGACGAAAGGCGGACCTACCTCTCTTCTCTGGAGCCTTCCTTCTTGCGGGAGGTCTGGAGATCGGACCACCTCGAAAGGGCTGCATAGAAGTGCTAGGTTTCTTTCTTGTCAGAAACTAAAGCAGGTTTCTTCTTCCTAGCCGACTGCGTCAGAAGATCCTGCGTCGCCTTCTCAGTTAAAGAGTGAGCCACGTCCTTCACTAACTGAGAAGGGAACAAATAGTCCGACAGAGGTGCATACAGTAGAGCTGCCCTCTGAGCATGCGAGACTGGCCGCCTTTGTTAAGAAGGCGCCATACACCGTCCTTTTCTTTAAAAGACCTGCTCCAAATAATGAAGAGACTTCAAAAGATCCATCCTGTACCGCTTTGTCGATGCAAGACAAAATGCATAACAGGGCTTCAGGTTCGATTCCCCTCTGAATCATGAGCTTTCTTGGACATCACCCCAAGGGACCAATCCAAGAAGTTGAAGACTTCCAATACATGGAAGAGTCCCTTGAGGAGATGATCCAGTTCTGAAATACTCCATGTAATTCGAGCAGAATTGAGACTTGGACGCCTTGAAGCGTCAACTAACGTCGAAAAATCTGCCTCTGTTGTAGAAGGGAGAGCGATACCCCATATTCTCCCCCGTCTTGTACCATATGCCTCTTTTCCCAGCTAACCTTGCTGGAGGCATGCAAAATACTGTCCTGACTAAGTCTTTCTTCGACTTCATCCAGGAGTTCTAAGGCGTGTAAAAGCCCGCGTTCATCGAGATGGTGGGCTTCATCTTCAGAAAAGACGAGGGCTTCTTCGCCTTCGCACTAGAAAAGAGCGAGCGTGGAGAAGGAGGAGCAGCCGGAGTCAACTCGTCTCCGTATTCCTCAAGAAGCAGGGTAGTCAACACCTTATAGTTGGACAAGCCCTCTCTTCCATGATCGTCATCATCCAGCAGTTTTTCCTCCAACTCCGGGATATATTCTGAGTTTCCGTTCTCCTTTCTGAACTTTCCTCTTCTGGAGGAGACAAACTCCTGATAGGAGAGGGGCTAAGGGAATGAAACTCTTTCCTTTTCCCCGTTTTGACAGACTTGGAAGGCGGTCACAACCTGCGGCTTCTCTTGCACTGTAGAGACGTCTTGTATGACGCTTCCCGCTCTCCGAGCGTCATGTATGACGTCTCTTGTTGACGTCTTGATGACGCTTCGCGTCTGGAAGACGCTCCGCTCTCTAAGGGCGTCCTACTCGGCGCCTCACAATCTTGGATGGAGCGTCACGTCTCAGATCCGCTTGAAATGACGCTTCACTTCTAAAAGACGTCTTTCGTTTTTCTTGTCTTACAACACTCTCTCTTCGAGCAGGAGAGAGAGGACGAGACTTCTTAATTGGAAGCGTCACGTCCTTCCGACGGGGCGCTAAAACTCCCACAAGAGATGACAGTTGTTCCTGAACCGCCATAATTATTTTTCTTGACGCTTCTCCCACGTCTAGTGCATGACGCCTCTCGTCATCACTCGGGGAAGAAGCATGATGGGGTACTTCCTCATAAGCGTCAGGTGACGCTGACGCCACCTTCGCCTTCTTAATAGCAGACGGGGCGTCATCCGAGAAGCGCTCTGGGCTCGAATCAATGTCTTGCTTCATATGACGCTTCAGCGGTCTCGATAAGTTCGACTCCTTCCACCCTCGTTTAGGTGAGGGAGAGGGAGAGGACGAGTAAACACTCGCGAAGGACGCTTTTCCTATAGCGCCCTTGAGCTGGCTGCCATGAAGCAGAGCTAGCTGAAGGGACGTCTGACCGTTGGGGATTCCCCACGACCTCCTTAAGGCTTTCGACTTTCCTTCTCCTCTGGGCATGGGAGCTTGGAAGAGGTCTAGGCCTGGGAGCCGGCCGCAGGGAACGGATCAAACGCCCCGGTCCACACACTGACTAGGATAGGAAACTCACTTCACTAAAATGTTCACTATCACTAGCCTTACCTTTCGAGTCAGCCATCTTGGACTTCATGTCTCTAATAGTCGCTTTCAGATGGCGATTTCCGATGCCGAATCCGAAAAGACACTCTGAGAATGAGATCTATAGGAGAATCTACGTAGTAGGGTTAGAATTATTATCCGTGAAAGGCTCAATAGGCCTTGAACTCACACCTTTCAGTCGTCTAACTCTATCCCTCTCTAACTTCTTCAAATAAGAAGTCAAAGTCTTCCACTCTTCTGCATTCAAACCCTCGCATTCCTTACAAGTGTTAATAGCAGAACAACTGAAACCCCCCTACATTTACGGCATACAGTGTGAGGATCAACCGAAGCTTTCGGTATCCTCACCCTGCAGCCTACATTCACACACATTCTCACACTCACATTAGAATCAGACATACTGAGAAAAATCCAAAAGAGTTATTCCAAAAACAGTCCACAGTAGCGAATGCCAAAACACGATCCAAATACGTCACCAAAAAGCCGAAAAACGTTGATCAAATGTTGAAAAATGAATCTAAGTCAGGAGGTAATAACAACAATGTTGATACCACCGGCGACAGAGAAAATATGATAGAAAACGGGGATGGTTCCTAGTCCTGCCGCCCAGGGCAGGCCGGTAGATCACCTGACCTACCTGTAGCGAGTGGCGCGAAATTTGAATTTCTGTCGGGGACGACGGAGTCTTAGCTATGTATATATCTGACAGGTAAGTTGATTGTATGAAACAAGAGGTTCTAGACTCTTCAAAGCCAGGTGTACGGCGAAGAGCTCTTTGCAGTTTATGTGCCAAGACACCTGCGCTGTTTCCCAGGTGTCTGACACCTCCTTCGAGCCTAATGTTGCTCCCCAACCTTTCTCCGACGCGTCGGAGTACAACACTAGGTCTGGGTTCTGGATTTTTAGAGAGATCCCTTTGTTCTCTTTCAGAGGGGGCAACCACCATTCCAAGTGCGGTCTTATCTCCACTGGAATGGGAAAGGCATCTGAAAGTTGTCCAGTTTTCCAACTCCAAGACCTCTTGAGGAAGAATTGAAGCGGGCGTAAATGAAGTCTTCCTAGCGGGAAGAACTGTTCGAGCGAGGAAAGGGTCCCTAGAAGGCTCAACCATTCCCTCGCCGACGTCTGTTCCTTCCTTAAGAAGAGAGAGACTTTCTGCAAACCTTTTGCGATTCTCTCTTGCGAAGGAAATACTCGAAAACCCCGAGAATCCATCTGAATCCCCAGATAGACTAAGTTCTGTCTGGGGGTCAGCTGCGACTTTCTCGAGGTTCACGAGTAATCCCAACGCTCTGATCAGGTCTAAAGTTAACGTAAGGTCCTCCAAGCACTGTCTCTCTGATCTGGCCCTGATGAGCCAGTCGTCCAGATACAGAGAGATATTTACTCCTTTGAGGTGAAGAAACCTCGCCACATTCTTCATCAGGCTTGTGAAGACCTGAGGAGCTGTGGAAAGGCCGAAACACAAGGCTCTGAACTGAAAGATCCTTCCCCCCGTCATGAAACGGAGGTACTTCTTCGATGAAGGGTGGATCGGGACGTGAAAATAGGCGTCCTGGAGATCTAGAGACACCATCCAATCTCCTTGTCGCAATGACGCAAGAACTGAGGCAGAAGTCTCCATCGAGAACTTCTCCTTCTGAACAAATTTGTTCAGAGAGCTGACGTCTAGTACTGGTCTCCAGCCTCCCGAGGCCTTCGCAACCAGAAAAAGGCGATTGTAAAACCCCAAAAACCCCGGGGAGTTTTGATCCAGTACTAGTTCTATCGCTCTCTTGTCCCACATCTGCTCCACCATCGATCGAAGAGTATCCCTCTGCACAGGATCCTTGTACTTGGCTGTTAGTTCCCGCGGTGTTGACGTTAGGGGAGGAGTGTTCAGGAAAGGGATACGATATCCCTTCCTTATTACAGACATCGATGAAGCGTCTGCGTTTATAAGTGCCCAGGCCTCCACAAATCCCAGGAGCCTGGCACCTACTGGTGCCTGGAGGAGAGAAGCATCACTTTCCCTTTTTAAAGGGACGAAAGGCAGACCTACCTCTCTTCTCAGGAGCCTTCCTTCTTGCGGGAGCTCTGGAGGTCGGGCCTCCTCGAAAGGGCTGAACTGATGTACTCGGTCCTTTCTTGTCCGTTGCAGTAGCAGGTTTCTTCTTCCTTGCTGACTGTGTCAGAAGGTCTTGAGTTGCCTTCTCAGTTAATGAACGAGAAATGTCTTTCACCAACTGAGAAGGGAACAAAAAGTCTGACAAAGGAGAGTACAGTAGCGCTGCCCTCTGAGAGTGGGAGACCGCTTTGGTCAAAAAGGCACTATACACTGTCCTCTTTTTAAGACCTGCTCCAAATAAAGAGGAGATCTCAACCGAGCCATCCTGAACCGCTTTATCTATACAAGACAAAATACACAGAAGGACTTCTGGTTCGAGTCCTTCAGAATCATGGGCTTTCTTGGACATCACCCCAAGGGACCAATCTAAGAAGTTGAAAACTTCCAATACATGAAAGAGTCCCTTGAGGAGATGGTCCAGTTCTGAAATGCCCCAAGTTATACGGGCAGAGTTCAAACCTTGTCTACGTGAAGCGTCAACTAAGGTCGAAAAGTCCGCTTCTGACGAAGACGGAAGAGAAATACCCATATTCTCTCCCGTCTGATATCAAATGCCTCTTTTACCAGCTAGTCTCGCTGGAGGCATGCAGAAGACCGTTTTTACCAACTCCTTCTTCGACTTCATCCAAGAGTCTAAAGACTGAAGAGCCCTCTTCATCGAAATGGCGGGCTTCATTCTAAGAAAAGACGAAGACTTCTTCGTCTTTGCACTCGAGAAAAGAGAGCGCGGAGAAGGAGGAGCGGCAGGAGTCAAGTCGTCTCCATACTCCTCTAGAAGCAAGGCTGTCAAAACTTTATAGTTCGAACAGTCCTTCCTCTTCCCTGATACCTCCTCCGAGGACTTTCTAAAACGGGGGGGTCTGATAGTCTCGATGACAATTTCAGTACCTTCTCTTCCCTGATACTCCTCCTCCGAGTTTACTTCTAACTCGGGGTCTAGATGAGTCTCCGATGACAATTCAGTACGTCTTTCCTCTGGGGGAGACAAACTCCTGATAGGAGAGGGGCTAAGGGAATGATATTCCTTCCTCTTCACAGCTTTAATAGTCTTGGAAGGCGCCAACAGCCTAGGCTTCTCTCCATAAATGGATGACGCTTCTCGTCCGCCAAGCGTCCTGTCTGACGCCTCCCGCTTGTCTGGCTGCTGATGTCTGGATGACGCCTCGCGCCTGGAAGACGCTTCGCTCTCAACAGGCGTCCTAATTGGTGCCAATACCTTGGTTGGAGCCTCGCGCTTATAAGCCGCTTTAAATGACGCTTCATGCCTAGAAGTCGCCTCACGTCTATCTGGCGTTATGTGTCTGCCATAAAATTCTCCCGATCTCGCTCTCGAAACCAAAGCCTCTGCGATATGTTTGGAAGCTTCACGTCTGCATGAAGCCTCTCGCTTTGCAGGGGAGAGAGGACGAGACTTCTTGATTGGAAGAGCAACGTCCTTCCTACGAGGAGGATCCCTCGCTAACACTCCCACCAAAGAGGCTAGTTGCTCCTGTACTGCCAAGAGAATCTTCCTTGAAGCTTCTCCCACGTCATCTTCCATCGGGGGGAGAAGTAGGAAAGTGTTCTTCCACGTCCACGTCGGGTGACGCTGACGCCACCTTCGCCTTCTTAATAGACGAGGGTGCTTCATCTGAGAAACGCTCCGGGCTCGAATCTAATTCAGGTTCTTTCAAATGCCGTTTCAGAGGCCTAGATAAATTCCGAACTCCTTCCACCCTCTTTATTTAGGTGAGACGAGAGGGAGGAGGATGAGAAACACTCACGCAGGACGCTTTTTCTAAAGCGCCCCTGAGCAGCCTGCAACGAAACAGAGCCTGCTGAAGGGACGTCTGACCGTTGGGGATTCCCCACGACCTCCTTAAGGCTTTCGACTTTCCTTCTCCTCTGGGCATGGGAGCTTGGAAGAGGTCTAGGCCTGGGAGCGTCGCAGGGACGATCAAACGCCCCCTCCACAACACTGGAAGAACTCACTTCACTGTAATGCTCACTTTCACTAGCCTTACCTTGTAAGTCCGCCATTTTGGACTTCATCTGCCGAATTGTAGCTTTCAGATCGGCGATTTCCGAGGCCGATTCCGAAAGTAAAGCTTGTGAATTAGACAAATAGGGAGAATCCAAATCATCAGGATTAGAATAAGGATCAATAAAAGGCTCAATAGGCCTTGTACTCACACCTTTCAGACGTCTAACCCTATCCCTCTCTAACTTCTTCAAATAAGAAGTTAAAGTCTTCCATTCTTCTGCATTTAATCCCTCACATTCATGACAAGTATTAGTAGCAGAACACTGAAACCCCCTACATTTACGACATACAGTGTGAGGATCAACCGAAGCTTTCGGTATCCTCACCTGCAGCCTACATTCACACACATTCTCACACTCACATTTGAATCAGACATACTGAGAAAAATCCAAAAAGCAAGTCCAAAATCAGTCCACAGTAGCGAATGCCAAAAAACACGATCCAGATACGTCACCAAAAAGCCGATAAACGATGATCAAAGGATGAAATAAGAATCTAAGTCAGGAGGTAATAGCAACAATGTTGATACCACCGGCGACAGAGAAAATATGATAGAAAACGGGAATGGTTCCTAGTCCTGCCGCCCAGGGCAGGCCGGTAGATCACCTGACCTACCTGTAGCGAGTGGCGCGAAATTTGAATTTCTGTCGGGGACGACGGAGTCTTAGCTATGTATATATCTGACAGGTAAGTTGATTGTATGAAAATGATGTTATTATGATATAACAAAGTTTCATGTATACTTACCTGGCAGGTATATATATAGCTATATTCTCTGTTCGCACTGGCAGAATTTTCAAAACTCGCGGCAACCGCTAGATCACCGGTAGTTCAGGTGATCGCCACCCCGTTCCCGTGGCGCTGGTGCTCGGAATCATTCCCATTTTCGTCAGATTTTTCTCTGAACCCTGTCTCCTGAGGGGAGGTGGGTGGGAATTTAATTATATATACCTGCCAGGTAAGTATACATGAAACTGGTTTGTTATATTCATAATAACATCCATTTTTCATGTATGACACTTACCTGGCAGGTATATATATAGCTGATTGACACATTTGGAGGTGGGTCAAAGACAGCAACATTGTAAGAGTTTTAAAATTTAAAATAAATTCCAAATACTCTTAGATTCCTTACCTGCTAAGGTAGCTGACTTCATAAATCCTGCCTCTTAGCCTGCTAAACCTTAGTAGCTCCCAACTAGGATATGACCTAATAGTTGATGAAGCTAAAAACAAGGGTCTGACAACTGGACGGGACCAATTCGTTGACAGGAAACCCTAGCCCTCTCTTACCACGGGCATTCATGCTAGGATAAGTTAGACCACCTGAACCACACACAAAGCTAACATAACACACTACACTTCATAGACTGAAGAGGAAATAACCCTCTCAGACAACCATAAAAACAACACCACTTAATTAAAATACCTAGCATGTTAGTAAGCTATGGGGTGGAAACTCCCTTGCCCAATACTGCTCCTGAGGATACATAAGGGCCCAAAGTTTGACAGTTGTCAAAGGTTGTTTTGACGTTTCTAAGGTAATGAGACGCAAACACTGAGTTAGTCCTCCAAAACGTCGTTTCAATGATATCTTTTGAGGGCCATATTTCCTTTTAAATGCCAAGGAAGTAGCTACTGCTCTCACTTCGTGCGCCTTAACCTTAAGGATGCCGAAATTTTCTTCTTGGCATAACATATGTGATTCTTTAATCAGTTCCCTGAGGAAAAAGGCAATAGGGTCCTTCACAGAGCACCACAGTGATTCTGAAGTTCCTCTAATATTATTGGTTTTCTCTATATAATAGCGCAAAGCCCTTACTGGACAGAGAACTCTCTCTTGTTCCTGTCTACCAAATCTGAAAGACCCATAATCTCAAAAGACCTTGGCCAGGGATGAGCTGGATTCTCGTTCTTGGCCAAGAAAACCTCCTAAAAGAAAAGCAGCAAACTGCCTTGTCATGCTTCCAGCCACATGTTTGCTAATTGCTTGCAGCTCACTAACCCTTTTAGCTTTGGCCAAGGCCACCAAAAAAGATGGTCTTTTTCGAGATATCTCTAACCGAAGCTTGATCCATCGGTTCGAACTTATTAGTTCCTAAGAATTTCAGGACTACATCGAGATTCCAGGAAGGTGTTCTGTATCGGTGTTCCTTCCTTGTTCCAAAGGACCTTATGAGGTCTCTCAGATCGAGATTATTGGTAATATCTAAACCTCTGTGTCTAAATACTGAGGCCAACATACTACGATATCCTTTAATTGTCTGAGTTGACAACCCTACTTCCTTCTTTAAATTTATAAAAAGGAAGTCGGCAATTTGGGTCACAGAGGTACTGGATGAAGAAATCTTCCGACTCTTGCACCACTTACGAAAGATTTCCCACTTCGCCTGGTACACCTTAATAGTCGAGGCTCTTCTTGCTCCGGCCACAGCTCTGGCCGCCTCTCTAGAAAACCCCTCGCTCTGACAAGTCTTTCGATAGTCTGAAAGCAGTCAGACCCAGAGCGAGGGTGTTCTTGTGGTACCTGTTGAAGTGAGGCTGTTTGAGTATGATCTAGCTCTTGCTGGAAGTGTTCTTGGTACATCTACTGTCCATTCCAGTACCTCTGTGAACCAATCTCGGGCCGGCCAGTAGGGAGCTATGAGAGTCATTCTCGTCCCCCTTGACTCTCCCTGCATTTCTTCAAAACCTTTCCTAATATCTTGAACGGGGGAAAGGCGTACACGTCTAGCCCCGTCCAATCTAGAAGAAAGGCGTCTACTGCAACTGCTTGACGGTCTGGGACTGGAGAGCAATAAGTCGTCAATCTCTTTGTCATTGCGGTCGCAAACAAGTCCACCACTGGACGACCCCATAATTTCCACAGACTCTGGCATACTTCTAGATGAAGAGTCCATTCTGTAGACAGAAGTTGACCTTCCCTGCTCAACAGGTCCGCTCTCACATTCTTCTCCCCTTGAATGAACCTGGTGAGAAGGGTTACGTTTTCCTTCTCTGCCCATAGAAGGTTATCTCCTCCGCCAACTTGCAAAGAGAGACTGAATGCGTTTGCGTTTCCCCCTGCTTGCGGATGTACGCCAGCTGGGTGGGATTGTCCGCGTTGACCTGCACCGCCTTGTTGCGGATCACCGCGTTGAACTCTTTCAAAGCCAAGAAAATCGCCATCAGTTCCTTCCTGTTTATATGCCAAGACGCTTCCTCCTTGCTCCAGCGACCTGACACTTCTTGAGGGCCGAGAGTCGCTCCCCAGCCTGCGTCCGATGCGTCTGAAAACAATACAAGGTCTGGGTTCTTCTGCTGGAGCGACGCTCCCTCCGCTAACTTCCCCGGAGTTAGCCACCAAAGTAATTCCTCTTTGATCTTGCGAGGAATTCGAAACAGGAAGGAATCCGGTTGTGATTTTCTTGGCCAGACTTGGTTCAAAAATATTTGCAAGGGTCTCATGTGAAGCCTTCCTAGAACAAACGAAAAAAACCGTTCCAGTGACGAGAGAGTCCCCAGTAAGCTCATCCACTCTCGTGCAGAACATTGTTCTTTCTCTAGAAAGGCTTGTACTTTCCGGTTCCTGCATGAATTGGGATATGAAAATATGCGTCTTGAAGGTCCAGGGTAACCATCCAGTCCCCTGGACGCACCGCTGCCAGTACTGAATCGGTCGTCTCCTTAGTAAATTTTGTCTTCTCCACAAATAAGTTGAGTTGACTTACGTCCAGTACTGGTCTCCATCCCCCCGAGGATTTCGCTACTAAGAAAAGCCGGTTGTAAAATCCCGGGGATAAGTGATCCAGAACAGGTTCTATTGCTCCTTTCCTGAGCATAGAAAGTACTTGCTTCTTGCATGTGCTTCTTGTTCTTTCCCTGGATCGCTGTAGTGAGCTCCAAAGCTCTCTTGGCGATGTCGAAAGAGGTGGTTTCTTCAGAAAAGGGATCTTGTAACCTTCCTTGGCTACCGTGACGACCCAAGGATCTGCTCCCTTTTCTTGCCAAATTCGCCAATCTCCCAAAACTTCTGGAGTCTGGCCCCAACTGAATTTCTGCCAGAAGACTTGTTGCTTCATGTTTTTTATTCACTGGGTTTCGAAATCCCTCTTGGGAGGAAGATCTTCTTCCTCTGAAGGAAGGACGAGAAAAGGACTTGCCTCGAAAGGGCTGACTAGCCTGTCTTGACTCCTTAGGTGTCTTCTTAACCACTTTGGTGGGTAAAAATTTCCTTACTGAAGACGTTAAAAGATCCTGCGTCGCTTTCTGAGTCAGGGAAAGCGAAATATCCTTGATAAGATCCGAAGGAAATAACTGATCCGAGAGTGGGGAAAAAACCAATTCGGATTTCTGAGCGTTAGAAACGCCCTTTGCAGCAAAAGAGCACAGGAGTGACCTCTTCTTTAAAACTCCTGCGGTGAAAAGCGATGCTAACTCATTCGCCCCATCCCTTAGGGCTTTGTCCATGCAGGACATAATACTGCTTGGAAGTTGTGAAGAAGTTGATTCCTTATCTTCCAAGGTTCATCCCAGAGCCCCCAAGGACCAATCAAGAAAATTAAAAACCTCGAATGTCCGGAAAATACCTTTCAAGAGATGATCTAACTCTGATGACGTCCACCAAACTTTAGCCGAATTCAAAGCATGTCTGCGGGAACTGTCAACAATGTTGGAAAAATCCCCCTGGGAGGAGGCAAGAACTCCCAGGCCCAGACTTTCCCCCGTCGCATACCAGATTCCGGACTTCGATGCTAATTTGGCTGGAGGGAAGAAGAAGGAAGTCTTGCCCGCTTCCCTCTTTTCTTTCAACCACGTATCGATCCTTTGAAGAGCCTTCTTTGCTGTAATTGAAAGCTTCATCTTCAAAAACGATGACTTCTTCGGTGTTTTATTCTTGGAGAATTGAGAAAGGGGTGACATCGGAGCTGAAGGCTGAAATTCCCCTTCAAAAATTGACAGAAGGCAATCAGTTAACTTCTTGTAGTCTGAAGAAGGTGCTTCACCATCTTTCTCTTCTTCAGACGCTAAGTCTTCCATCTCCTCTTCTGCCGAAGAAATGATATTGTCATGTTACAATAAAGTTTTATACATACTTACCTGACAGATATATACTTAGCTATAGACTCCGTCGTCTCCGACAGAATTTCAAATTTCGCGGCACACGCTACAGGTAGGTCAGGTGATCTACCGCCCTGCCCTGGGTGGCAGGACTAGGAACCATCCCCGTTTTCTAATCAGAATTCTTCTCTTCCACCTGTCTCCTGCGGGGAGGCTGGGTGGGCTATTAATCGTATATATCTGTCAGGTAAGTATGTATAAAACTTTATTGTAACATGACAATATCATTTTTATACATTCAACTTCCCTGCCAGATATATACTTAGCTGATTAGCACCCATTGGTGGTGGGTAAGAGACAGCTAACTACTGAAATAGACAGGTAAACAACATATGTTGTAGGTATTTATAAACCTTGGTTCCTACCTTATTAGGCTGAAGACTTCGCGGCTACTGCCTTGTAGTCTGCTTAGCCTCAAGAGCCTCAGCGAGATAATGATCTATGGCTAAGAGTTCTTGTGGTGGGTGCCAATGGGGCTCTTATCCACTTACTCGGCAGAGCCTAAAGGCCTTTGTCATTGGGTGCTATTCCACTTACATGACAATACACCTTGTTCAAGGAGCACAAAACCGATCCCGATCACCTGATCCTAACATCCATGTTAGTTCTAAGATTGTAAGGAGTTATCCCCGAACTCCTCACAAACAACCAAAAAACTCGAAACATAATTACACTTTCATTACAAAATATACAAAAAAAAATTTTTGTACTCCCCTACTAGTCATACATACCCTTGATCGCCTACCAGCAATGACACTCTGCTCCTGCCTGCCCGAGCAGATAGTGAGCTTGCTACTAGAAAAACCAAGCACATATCTGACAAGAGGGTTTATGTACGATAAAAAACACAAAATTAAGGACAGTCTTTGCTCCAAGACCCAGTACTGTATCTGCTGATACAAAAGGACCTAGCGGGGAGAAGCACTTCTCCATAGGTCACTCTCACGTCCTTCAGATAATGAGATGCAAACACTGAATTGCACCTCCAATATGTAGTCTCGATGATATTCTTCAGAGACATATTCTTTTGGAACGCCAAAGACGTTGCTACTGCTCTTACTTCATGCGTCTTGACTTTTAGAAGACCGAAGGATTCCTCCCGCCAGCAGTTCTTGTGAGCGTCCTTAATAACGCTTCTCACAAAGAAAGCCAAGGCGTTCTTGGAAACTGAGTCGTTTGGGGTTCTTCACTGCACACCAAAGACCTTGTTGACAAGCTCCCATCTGTCTCTTCCTCTCTAAATAGAATTTAGACTTCTCACTGGACAGAGAGATCCTCCCTCTATCTCTCTGCCTACCAGGTTAGATAGGCCTTTTACCTCAAAACTTCCTGGGCCAAGGTTTTGATGGGTTTTGGGTTTCATTCTTTGCCAGAAACATTGTCTGGAAAGAACAGATGGCAGCATCTCCTTTGAACCCCACCGTGGAATCCAGAGCGTGTAATTCGCTCGTCCTCTTGGCTGTAGCGAGAGCCACTAGGAACAAGCATTTCCTAGTAACGTCGCGGAAGGACGCCAGATGTAAAGGTTCGAATTTGTCCGATGAAAGGAATTTCAGGACCACGTCTAGATTCCAACTAGGTGTTCTAGGAGTAGCTGCTTTCGACGTCTCAAAAGATCTAATTAGATCGTGTAGATCTGTCGTTAGCAATGTCTAGGCCTCGATTCCTGAAAACCGAAGACAGCATGCTTCGGTATCCTTTTATTGTCGAGACAGATAGGTGTGACTCCTTTCTCAGAAAGAGGAGGAAATCGGCAATATTCACTATAGAGGTACTGGAGGAGGACAGCTTCTGAACCTTACACCACCTCCTAAAGACTTCCCACTTCGACTGGTATACTCTTCTCGTCGAAGCTCTGCGGGCTCTAGCGATAGAGCCCGCAGCCTCGCGAGAAAAGCCTCTCGCTCTGACAAGTCTTTCGATAGTCGAAAGGCAGTCAGAGCGAGACCTGGGAGGTTGTGATGAAACCTCTCGAAGTGGGGTTGTCTGAGTAGATCGTGTCTGTCTGGAAGCGATCTGGGGAAGTCCACTATCCACTCCAGTACCTCCGTGAAACCATTCCTGTGCTGGCCCCCAAAAATGGGGCTATGAGTATCAACTTCGTGCTCTTCGAAGCTACAAACTTCCTGAGCACTTCCCCCAGGATTTTGAACGGGGGAAAGGCGTAAGCGTCCACACCCGACCAATCCATGAGAAACGCGTTCTATTGTGAAGGCTCTCGGATCCTCTACTAGAGAGCAAAAGTTCTCTATTCTTTTGGAGAGGAACGTCGCAAACAGGTCTATGTGAGGTCTCCCCCACAGGGACCAAAGACTTCGACACACTTCTTCGTGAAGAGTCCATTCTGTGGGAAGGACCTGGTTTCTCCTGCTCAGTCTGTCCGCTCTCACATTTTTTGATCCCTTGAACAAACCTTGTGAGGAGAGTTATGCCTCTTTCTTCCGTCCAGGTTAACAGGTGTTTTGTCAACTGATAGAGGGAGAACGAGTGCGTGCCTCCTTGCTTTCTTATGTAAGCCAGAGCCGTGGTGTTGTCTGAGTTGATCTGTATTACCCCGTCTCTGACTATCTTTTCGAAGGACTTTAAGGCTAGGTGTATGGCCACAAGTTCCTTGCAATTGATGTGCCAGGACACCTGTTCCTTTGTCCAGGTGTCCTGACACCTCCCTTGCTCCAGCGTCGCTCCCATCCCGACTCCGAAGCGTCGGTAAACAACACTTGGTCTGGGTTCTGCAGAGCAAGCGATAAGCCTTCGTTCTTTTGAAGCTGAGGGATCCACCACCTCAGATGATCTTTTACTTCTTGTGGAAGTTGGAAGATGTCCGAGAGTTGACCCATCTTCCAGTTCCACACCTCTTTGAGGAAAAACTGAAGAGGGCGAAGGTGAAGTCTCCCTAGCGAGAAGAACTTTTCCAATGAGGACAGGGTCCCTAATAGGCTCAGGTAATCCCTCGCTGAGCTGTCCTTTCCTCTCTCTAAGAAGCTTGAGATTCTCGACAAACCTCGAGCGATTCTTTCTTGCGAAGGATATACCCGAAAACCCCGAGAATCCATCTGAATCCCCAGATAGACCAAGTTCTGGCTGGGGATCAGTTGTGACTTCTCGAGGTGACGAGCAACCCTAGCGAATCTATCTCATGTTTCTTGTTACTTCCAAGTCCTCCAAGCACTGACTCTTCGACTTGGCCCTGATCAGCCAGTCGTCCAAGTAGAGGGAGATGTTTATCCCCTCTAGGTGAAGCCATCTTGCTACATTCGCCATCAGGTTGGTGAATACTTGTGGGGCTGTAGACAGACCGAAGCACAGAGCCCTGAAATTGAAAGATCTTGTCTCCTATCACAAAGCAAAGATATTTCTTTGACTGATGGTGAATGGGAACGTGGAAAATAGCGTCTGCAGGTCCAGCGAGACCATCCAATCTCCTGGGCGAAGCGCCGACATGACAGAGGCGGACGTTTCCATACGAAACTTCTTTTTCTGTACGAAGCGATTCGAGAGCTTACGTCCAGAACTGGCCTCCACCCCCCCCGATGCCTTTGGTACTAGAAAAAGGCGATTGTAAAATCCCGGGGAGTGTGGATCTTGTACCAGTTCGATGGCCTCTTTTTCCACATTTGCTCCACCATCTGAAGGAGAGTCTTTCACATTAACGGGTCTCTGTACCTCGCTGACAGTTCCCGAGGCGTAGATGTTAGTCGGTTTGTCGTCGAAGGGATTACATATCCCCTTCTTCAGGACCGACACTGACCAAGGGTCGGCTCCCCTTTGTTCCCATACTCCTGCAAAGTTCAGGAGTCTGGCGCCCACTGGTGCTTGGAGGAGCAACAAGTCACTTAGATCTCTTGAATGGTCTAAATGAAGACCTTCCTCTCTTTTCAGAGCTCTTTCTTTCTGGCAGGTGGACGAGCCGTTGCACCTCCACGAAAGGGCTGCTGAGTAGGACGAGGTTCCTTCTTAACCGTCGCCACTACCGGTTCGTCCTTTCTTGGACGTTTTGAGTAAAGTTAGGTCTTGTTGTTCGCCTTCTCCAGTTAGTTCGAGGCGAGATATATCCTTGACTAACTGAGAAGGAAACAGATGATCTGATAGCGGGGCGAACAGTAAGGCAGTCCTCTGGCTCGGAGAAACCCCTTTCGATAAAAGGGAACCATACACTGATCTCTTTTTCAGGAGACCAGCACCGAAAAGTGAAGCCCACTTCACCAGAACCGTCCTGTACTGCCTTGTCCATGCAGGACAGCACGCTATGGAGAATTTCTGGGTTCTTCAGAAACTCCGGATCCTTAGATTTGTTGGCCAGAACTCCGAGACGACCAATCCAGAAAATTGAACACCTCTAAAGTGACAAAAAGTCCCTTTAGAAAGTGGTTCAACTCTGAAGTGCTCCACGTCGCTCTGACCGATCCTAAGGAGTGACGTCTAGAGGCCTCCACTAAACTGGCAAAGTCGGCATCTGCAGCAGGAGGGTAAAGAAAGACCCATAGTCTCTCCTGTCCCATACCAAATACCTCTCTTCCCGTGCAATCTGGAAGGAGGCATGCAGAATACCGTCTTTCCTAACTCCTTCTTCTTGTCCATCCAAGAATCTAAAGAATGGAGTGCCTTCTTCATTGATATCGCAGGCTTCATTTTCAAGAAGGCCGACGATTTAGCCGTAGCTGAGCTCGAAAAGAGCGAACGAGGAGAAGGAGGAGCTGCAGGACTAAGAGAATCTCCAAACTCTTGTAGTAGTAAAGAGGCCAAGACTTTGTAACTAGAAAGTCCCTCATTAGCAGGAGGATCGTCGTCAGACAACTCGTCTAACCCTCGATCCGACGAAGGAGAACGTTCCCGTTTTGAGGAAGAGTCCTTCCAAGACCTCCTATGTTCTGAAGGAGAGGAGCTCCCATTTGGCGAAGAGTCATAACCTCCAGGACCGAGTCCCCGACTCTTGACTCCTGGCTCTTGACTCTTGCCTCCTGACTCCTGCCTCCTGGCTCCTGACTCCTGCCTCCTGACTCCCTCCTGGTTGACTCCTCACTCCTGGCTCTTGGCTCCTGCCTCCTGGGTGACTCCTCACTCCTGGCCGGTGCCAGACGTCTGATTGTTTCATCCAGGTTCGTACAGGAAACCTCACCTCGGGTAGGAGTATCGATCCTGGAGGTAGATACCTCCATACGTCTGGAGGATCTTTTAATAGGAAGGGAAGTGTCTTTCCTTCTAGGAGGCTCCTTTGACAGGACTCCTACAAATGACGAAATCTGCTCCTGCATCGCCATCATGAACCTCTTTGTAGCCTCCTCTTTATCCTCTTCGGGAGGAGGGTAAGGAGGAGGGGAGGAGTCCATAGCCTCCACCTCCTGCCTCCTTCTCACTCTGGTTGGAAGAATGGCTCTTCTCGCCTTCTTAACTCCCGATGGAGACTCCTCAGGGAAGTTTTCAGGGCTCGAGTCAGTCAATAGGCGGCGCCCTCCAACTCCTCTTGAGAGGCCGAGATCGATCGGAATCTCTCCAATCACGTCTCGGTGATGAAGATCCCGACGACGAGAAACACTCACGTAGGACGCTTTTACAATAGCTGTCCTTGGCAGTCTGGGGTGTCACAGAAACCGCCGAAGGGACACCTGATCGGTGGGGATTCTCCACAAACCTGCCTTTCGGCTTTCCGACATTCCTTCTCCCTCTGGTCTATGTTGAGCTTTGGAAAGAGGTCTAGACCTAGGAGCGTTGCTGAGCCGACCAGATGCCCCTCCACTACACTGGGGACACTTATATCACTGTCTAATGACAAATCACTAGCCTTACCCTTGTATGGCAGCCATTTTGTTTTCCATTATTTTGAAGGCTGCTTTAGATCTGCAAGTTCTTTCGCTGGATCTACAGGTTCTGCAATAGGAGAAGGGCTGCAATGGAAGGGAAGGAGAAAGTAGCAATACTATTCCCTTGGGGGAAGATCCCAAGCTTGGAATTAGTTCAGATCTAGAACTACTTAAAACTTCTATGAGAAGCCTTCCTCGCTCTCTCTCTTTCTAACTTTTTCAAATAATTAGTTAGATTCTTCCATTCGTTCTCACTCAAATTCTCACATTCTTTACAAGTATTAGTAAAAGAACATTCATACTCCCTGCACCTCTTGCATACCGTGTGAGGGTCTACCGAAGCTTTCGGCAACCTCACCTTACAGCCTACATTCACACAACGTCTCACAACCATACCAGAGTCAGACATATTTAAAGAAAAATCCAAAATCAAGTCCAAACAAAAAACAGTCCACAAAAAGCGTATGCCAATCCAACAATCCAGATACGTCACCAATAAAAGTCGGTCAAAGAAGATCAATTTCCGGTCGAAAAAAGAAAACCAATCGAGAGGAACCAACAACAATGTTGATGGTCCGGCGACAGAAAGAATTCTGATTAGAAAACGGGGATGGTTCCTAGTCCTGCCACCCAGGGCAGGGCGGTAGATCACCTGACCTACCTGTAGCGTGTGCCGCGAAATTTGAAATTCTGTCGGAGACGACGGAGTCTATAGCTAAGTATATATCTGGCAGGGAAGTTGAATGTATAAAAACATCTTGTAATCCAAGGTCTTGCTGCTGAACATCTTCTCTAACCTCACGGGAAGAAGATGGGTTAACCTCCTGCCGCCTGCGTCCTGCGTCCTTCTGAGATACGTCCACCAAACATGAATCCGCTCCGTAATTGCGTCCTGTCCGCCTGAGAGTCCGTCCGACTTAGCCGGTAACTTGCGTCCTACACGAGAATCCGAAGTGCAATGAGGAGGAGGCAAACAATCATGCGTCCTTTTGGAGGACTTAGACGGGGAGAGAAACGTCCTTACGTCTCGTAGGAGGATGTTCCGTTGCTTCCCACGATTTAACTAGATCGGCTAACCTTCCTTGCATCTCTTTAAGAAAGTCCTTAGTCTCTGTTTCCTGACGGGATGCCTGAGCATGCGGGGAACGAAGACGAGAAGTATTGCTACGACGAGAAACTCGAACCTGAGGTCTACGAGAAGGAGAAGATACAGGAGAAACTGCCCCATGGACTGGCCAGAAGGAGGGCTCCTATCAGGCGAACCGCCGTCTAAATGAAGTCTTGCGTCCTGCCTTGAACGAAAAGTTCTCCTCCTTTTAACCGGAACCACGTCCTCATCGTCACTAGATCAGAAAATCTCGGGGCTACTCCACCGCTCTTGAGCGTCAAGTTCATCCTGAGATGACGTAGGTCTATGCGTCCTCTTCAGCGGACGCGATTCTTCCGCATAGCGTCGATACCTGCCTGACGCAGAACTATCGGTAGAAGAAAAACACTTCCCAGTGTCGCTTTTCTATGGCGCACTGCTGCAGCCTGGACGCAACAGGACTGC
Organism: Macrobrachium nipponense; assembly: GCF_015104395.2. NCBI lineage: Eukaryota > Metazoa > Arthropoda > Malacostraca > Decapoda > Palaemonidae > Macrobrachium > Macrobrachium nipponense. Next base: position 57,213,601 of record NC_087201.1, on the reverse strand, counting down.
CTGAAGGGACGACTGATCGTAAGGGAAACCCCTCCCCTCTCGCCTCCCTTCGACTGTCGACATGCCTTCTCCCTTGGGTCTGGGAGCTTGGCAGAGGCCTAGGTCTAGGAGCACGAGAGAGACGATCAGCCGCCCCCTCCACTACACTGACACTCTCAAAAGCACCCACTTTGTCTGTAAGACGCTGAATCTGATCGCCCATTGACAAAAGGGCGGCAAACACTTTCACATAATTAGGATCCTCAGAAACAGCAGCAGGCGCAGGAGAAACCTGAGGAGAAGGATCTACAACTTCTACTTGGGAAGGAGGAGGAGAAATAACAGAAGCATTCAAGGCCTTACTAGAAGAGCCTGACCTCTCACTCCGAGACACCGATCTCCTTACTCTATCCTTTTCTAGTCTCTCAACATATTTAGTGAAAGTCTTCCATTCCTTCTCATTTAAACTTTCACACTCATTACATCTATTATCCCAAGTACACACACCCTCTCTACACTTCTTACATACTGTGTGAGGGTCTACCGAGGCTTTCGGCAGTCTCACCTTGCACCCTTCTTTCACACACACTCTAAATACTAAACCAGAATCAGACATTATAAGAAATTCCAAACGCGATTGCCAATCCAACTTTCCAATACGATACCCAATAAATCCATCAAAATACAGCGAAAGTCAGCTAACGAGTTCGAAATTCTAGCAGGGAACCCACAACGATGTTGCCGGTTCGGCTGGCAGAAAAAATCTGACGAAAATGGGAATGATTCCGAGCACCAGCGCCACGGGAACGGGGTGGCGATCACCTGAACTACCAGTGATCTAGCGGTTGCCGCGAGTTTTGAAAATTCTGCCAGTGCGAACAGAGAATATAGCTATATATATACCTGCCAGGTAAGTGTCATACATGAAAATATATTTTTTCTGCTTCCGCGCTCACTCCGAAACACCTCCGCCACACGGGAGACAATTTCTATTTTACCGCTTCGGCGTTTAAGGGTTAACCTTGACATAAAATCGGTAAACAGAGACGTCATACTCGATGTCAGCCTACTCTCAAGTCTCTTAAAGAGCGCTGTCTCTAAATCTTTATCTTGGCACGAGACCTTTGCTATGTTTGAGATACCCTAACATCTGGTCCAAAGACCACTCCTGACATTCCATGCATCTGGTCTTTACATTATATTGAACAGGCCTACAATTTACACATAAAGAATGACTGTTGTGTCTTAGGGTACTCATCCTTTTCTTGCATTGTTGGCAAAGACGATACGTTGTTGAACTTCCGCTCGTCGTTTTCTGTGATGTCGTGGCCGAGGATGCAGTAGTCGTTGTCGTTGCCATAGCCTGTTTTTTTTTTGCAGAATCCATGTCTAATGACAAGGTATCAAGAACAATCCAAACCGTAATCCAAAGGGATGCGTAATTCGTCACCAAAATCAATCGAATCAAAGGTGCAAATGAAGGCCGGGCAAGACCAAAAAGGAGTTCGCTGTGGATACATCTGTACTCCACCGCGAACGATAAGTGATTGACGTGAGAAGGCGGGTGTGACCGGCCCGTGAGGCAGGGCTACCAGCGGTGAGCTGGTAACTAGGTAACGAGGGTGTTTGCCAGGAGATTGGCAACACTGATCGTTTATTTTAACCAAAGATTTGGTAAATTTTTAATAAATGAGGGTTCGGGCTGTTAAGTGACCAGGGGTAATTCAGGTGTTCAGGGAGTGTATTGCAATATATAAACATATTGCTAGTTTTCTAGTTACAGACAAAAATATGAGACACTACCTGCTGATACCAGCCAATCAACAGGCTGCCCAACAAACTTCTTGTAGGCATAGGGCTTACCCAAGAATCTACCTTAAGTGGACCAGCTATAATCATCCACACATTATGCAAGCCAAGATGCAACACAGTACATAATGACATACTAGAAAGGGGACTCCCTCATCTGATGTGATAATGGCTCAAATATTTAATTATCCACTCAACACTCAGCAAAACTGGAGACTGACACAATAAAAACATGTTTGTAAATTGTGAAAACAAAGAGTAATTTACAACCTAACATGAAGCATAGAATAACAAACTTATACAGTACTTACAGACTTGAGGAGTTTATTTAAAAGACCAGAAAATCTTACAGCATCTTCAAAACGTTCCTCCCTCACCAATCTTCTTTTAATCTTATCAGCAACTTCATTGTGATCTTTCATATGCAAACCACTCCCACTGTCATTGAGCAAAGTGACAGCCAACGTAAAATGACCATCCAGACGTTCTGAAATAAATATAAAATCATTGCAAAATCAACACAATGTACCGACTAGACAGTTTCAAATATACAAATAAAATGTGAGCACATGGATTTATTATATGGGAAATTTAAGCATGTAGTAGTTAAAGAATGAACATGGAGTTTCTTTCAAAAATTGTCCTGCAATACATCTAATAAAAATAAGATGATAAATACAATCAATTTCCTTTGACTGATAATAAGGTCTAATTTGCAAAGTAGTATATAAAATTTTCCCTACCACTGCAGACAAATCAAATAAATGCATGAATGGCCCTCAACTTGAAATCCCATTTCAAACCCTCAAATTCCTCTTGATGTTCCTGGGACAAAAATTACTTTTTTATGATAAAATATAAATTTTCATAATAAAATTTATTATTTGGATACTTGCCTACTGTTAAATTTAGCTATATCTCCCCGCCGATTAGGCGAGTCGGCATTCAAACAAAAAAATTGAATGGCTGCCAGGATGACTGACTAGTTTACCTGTTCTCCACCAGGTGTGTTTCGAATGTTTTAGCTCTTGTCAGAATTCTCCTTGACAGCCCACTAAGCTCTGGGGAGGCTGGGTGGGTCTACTTTAACAGCAGGTAAGTACGTATCCAAATAATAAATTTATTTTGAAAATTTATATTAGTATTTGAGATGAATCTTAACTACTGTTAAATAAGATATTGTTATAATATGACAATTTGTCCAAAATTGCATTTTTCCTAACTATGCAAACCTGAGGTCCTTTTACAATAGGAAGGTACTAGCGGCAGCTGGATAGGTCGTAAGCTTTCGAACAAGGGGTTCGGTAGTTAACTGCTTGTCCGACAGGCGCGCGCGCGCGACTGGGAGGTAAACAAATCACTTTTGCTTTTGGCCCAAGCAAAAACTGCAGAGTGAGGGGTGGCATGAGGTGGGACTATGTGTAAAAGGACCTCAGGTTTGTATAGTTAGGAAAAATGCAATTTTGGACAAATTGTCATTTGTTCCGACACGGCATACAAACCTTCGGTCCTTTTACAATAGGAAGACACTTCTTGGTGGGAGGAATCTGAGTCTTTTGTGAACAGACTGGTGTTTGCCCAACCTTGGAAGTCTCCCTGGTCGTAAGAGCGAGGGAGGGATCCAAGCCTCTGTCCGATTGATCGGGGTGTGCACCGCAGGATCAATGGTCAGACCTCTGGACCGAGTACTAAGAGAGACGCAAGCGTATCTCTTCGTACCAGCAATGTAAGAACTTGTTCCTGTACAGGAGCAAATATAAAGTCATGGGTTTGTCTCTTGTAGGCATCCACTTCCCCCCCCTTGTAGGAGGAAGTGGTGGATATTCTGCTCCTATCCCTAGTGAAAGGGATAGGATGGGGCTCTGTCATATAGCTCACCTGCATCTCGTCCTCATCCAGCGTAGTGACGACCGTGGCCCTCTGCCCACAGGTAGAGGAGGAGGAAAAACTGGGAAGAGGGAGCCAGTCACTCACTCACTCACATATCCATCCACACAGTCACACCAGGACTCGATGCTGTTTCAGCCTGCGAGGGTCTGGGTTAGCTACACAACTTGTTGAGCAGCCACCACGGGTCCCAAGGAAAAGGTATCCAAGGACCTGTGGGCAATATCCCGAAGGTAGAAGGAGGTGAAGGTAGTCTGGTTAGACCAGACACCTGCCTTCAGGACCTGCGCCACGGAGAAGTTCTTACGAAACGCCAACGAGGGGCCAATACTTCTGACTTCGTGAGCTCTCGGACGGGATGTACGGATGTCGTCACTACCATCAGCCTCATACGCCCTCCTGATGACCTCACGCAGCCAGAATGAAAGAGTGTTCTTGGATACTTCTTTCTTGGTTACCCCGGTGCTAACGAAGAGGCGTCGACACTCAGGCCTGAGGTGTCGAGTTTTCTTCAGATAGCGCCGTAGCGCCCTCACAGGACAAAGCAGCATCTCATCCGCATCATTATCGGTGAAGTCCATTAGGGAGGGAATCGTGAATGACTCGAACCTGTCGTCAGGGACCGACGGTTTCTGAGTCTTCGCAACGAAGTTCGGGACGAAATCGAGAGTCACAGATCCCCATCCCCTGGAGTGTTGTACATCATAGGAAAGACCATGAAGTTCCCCTACTCTTCGCCGATGCCAGGTTCCAGCAAGAAGAGGGTCTTGAGGGTCAGATCCCTGTCTGACGACTCTCGGAGTGGCTCGAAGGGTGTTCGAGTCAAACTCCTAAGGACGAGAGTCACATCCCACGCAGGGGGCCTGAGTTCCCTGGGTGGGCAAGACCTTTCGAAAGCTCCTCATAAAAGCGAAAGGAGATCTCGAACGAGTTCGAGATGTCCAATCCCCTCAGTTTCAGGACGAGAGCCAGGGCGGCTTCTGTATCCTTTGACTGTGGGGACTGAGAGGAGCTTCTCTCTGGCGAAGAAACACGAGGAAATCCGCTACCTGCTGAAGAGTGGCTCTGAGAAGAGATAGACCCCGTCTACGACAACCAACCACAGAAGACGGCCCACTTCCCCTGGTAACACAGCTGCAGAGGACTGACGGACGTTTCCCGCCATCTCTGTTGCTGCGCTACGAGAAAAGCCTCTCGTTCGCAAGAGATGGTGGATAACAGCCAGCCGTGAAGTCCGTAGGGACTTGGACTGCTTGTGGTACCGCTGCGACGTGTGGTCTGGGTGAGAAGGTTGTGCCAAGGGGGAATCTCTCTCGGTTCTCCTGCGAGAAGAGCCAGCAGGTCCGGATACCAAATGGCCTGTGGCCATTTGGGAGCCACCAGGATCATCCTGAGATTCGGGGTGACCAGTGCTCGACTGATCACCTTGCGAATCAGGCTGAACGGGGGAAAGGCATAGGCGAAGAGGTTGTCCCACGGGTGTTGAAGAGCGTCCTTTGCAGCTGCCCATGGGTCCCAGGCACGGCTTGAGAAGAAAACCTGAAGCTTTCTGTTGTGCCGGGTGGCGAACAGATCCACGACTGGTCGCCCCCACAGGTCGAAGAGCCTTTCCGCACGTCCTGGTGTAGAGACCACTCGGTCCCTATCACCTGATCCCGACGGCTGAGCGTGTCTGCTACTACATTCCTCCCTCCCGAATGAATAGCGTGCCGACAGCTCTATTGAGTGTGCCTCGGCCCACTCGTGCACCTGCCGAGTCAACTGGTACAACGGGAGAGACACTAGGCCCCCCTGTTTGTTGACGTAGGCCACTACCGTGGTGTTGTCGCACATCAACACCACTGAGTGTCCCATCAAGCGGTCTGAAACTCTTGGAGAGCGAGAAACGCTGCCTTGAGTTCCAGTACATTGATGTGAAGGTGCTTGTCGTTCTCGTCCCACACTCCTGAAGTCAGCAACTCCTCCAGGTGTGCGCCCCATCCCTCGGTCGATGCGTCTGAGAACAGCTGCATGTCGGGGGGGGGGGGGGGAGTGCGCAGAGGCACTCCTCTTAAGAGGTTCCTGTCGTCCAGCCACCAGGCTAGGTCCTGCCTCACCTCCGGTGTCAGTGACACTGGAAAGCTTGGGGGATCCGTCGCCTGTGACCAACTCTCCTTTAGTCTCCACTGAAGAGAACCGCAGGTGAAGACGCCCGTGAGGGACTAACTTCTCGAGTGACGACAGGTTGTCCGATCACGACTTGCCATCGCTGAGCTACCTGTTCCTGCCGAGCCCGAGACAGGGAACTGGTTGGCTGCCTCCCTGAATCTGCTGATCCGCGAGTCTGCGGGGAAGACTCGCCCTTGCTACGTGTCGATCAGCATACCCAGGTAAACGTTCATCCTCTGCTTGGGCTCGAGATCGGACTTCTCGAAGTTCACAACGATCCCCAGATCGCGACAGAACTCGAGTAGTCGATCCCTGTCCTGTAGCAACTGCGAGCGGGAGCTCGCCAGGACTAACCAATCGTCGAGATACCTCATCAGACGTATCCCGTGCGAATGGGCCCAATCAGACACCAGAGTGAACACTCGCGTGAACACCTGTGGGGCGGTTGAGAGACCGAAACAAAGTGCCCTGAACTGGTTACACCGTCCCGTCGAGGATGAAGCGAGGTACTTTCTGGAGGACTGATGAATGGGTATTTGGAAATACGCATCCTTCAAGTCCACTGAAAGCATGAAATCGTTCTCCCTGATGGAGTTGAGCACGGAACGTGCCGTCTCCATCGTGAACCGGGTCTGGCGAACGAACCGATTCAGGGGAGAGAGATCTATCACCGGGCGCCAGCCTCCCATAGACTTATCCACCAGGAAGAGTCGACTGTAAAAGCCCGGTGACTGATCCGTGACGATTTCTACAGCTCTCTTGCTCACATGGTCTTGATCTCCTGTCTCAATGCTACGTCCTTCGATGACCCTGGAACGTACGACTGCTGTTTGGACCGGGTTGGAGGTGAGGGGTGGCCGAGATTCGAAGGGTAATAGATATCCCTCCCGAAGGACATCTACAATCCAGGTCTCGGCGCCGTAGCGCTGCCAAGTTGCCCAATGGCTGACCAGGCACCCCCCCACTTCCGGCAGCAGGTGAGGGGGAACGCCGTCCCTAGCGTTTCCCCCCTTTCTTCGACTTCTTCCCAAAGCCTCCTCGGGAGAAGGAGGGCTGGGAGGAGGGCTGGTTACGGCTCCCCTTTGCAGAATCGAAGAAGACAGAGTCTTTCCACGGGGCTTCGACGCGACTACCGTCTTAGCCACCGTGGAAGCGCTAGCCGAGCTCTTTGGCTTGGCCGCAGTCCGAGGCTGCCCAGAAGCCTTCGAGACTGCCTGGTGAACCAGACGGTCACTGTCGTCAGTGCGCCATCGTCCACCGCAGGTCCACCATCCCCCTCTCTCCTGGGAAGAGAGACGTGAACTCGTAAAGGTCCATTGCGGAGTCCCAATGCGCTTCACGCCCAGCCGCCCTGGAAACTCGAGTAAGGGGGACAGCGTCCTACGTCGGAGAACCAGGTTTGGCCCACAAGGTTTACCGTCTGGTGGGCAAGGAAGGAGATGGCTCTTCCCCCCGACTGGCAAAGTCTCCTAAAGGGACCGAGTCTCTTCGGGAGAAATTTTTCCCCGGAGTTGGGCTGCGACCCTTAGATACTGTGAGGGACAGATCTATCCAAGGAGACGCCTGGAAAGCTGCCATGGCAGTGGATTCCAGGCCGAGTGCCTCTTGCTGCGAGAACCATAGGTTCTCGGACAGGAGCTGCTGCAGAGACACACCCGGCGTTAGCCTGGCTAACTCCGGGTTCACCTGTTTGGGCGGCATCGGGTCCTCAGATGGCACGTAAAAACGCCGCTGTCGCAGCAGAGGAGGTGGAAGCAGCTTGTTCGACCTGCCAGACTTGAGAGAACCGTCTTGCCCGGAGACAAGAGATTCTACCTGGTCCAGCACTGAGTCGGCAAGCTCAGAACGCGGCAAACCCACCGTCGGTCTGGGTTCCCTCTTCGGGCCCCAGAACGACTCGAGCCGGGACGTGGGCTCGGATGGTGGGAGCGGCAATCCCTCCCCGAGGTCGTTGTGCTGACGAATCAGCGCAATTACCTCGGCAAAGTTCCTCTGAATCTCAGGAGTGACTGCATCCTGTGGAGTAGGACCATCCAGTCCCTCGAACAGGAGCAGCTCCCGAGACCCTCCCCCCTCGAGGGGGGGAACAGCAACAGACCCCTCTCTGTCTCCTCCAGCCACTTGTGCATACGACCTGGCCGGTCCGAGAACCGTGCCTGGTACGTAGGACGTCGTGGTGGGATCCTGAGGGGCGCACCCCTCACGATCACTCCTCAATACCTCGCTCCTCCCGGTGTAACCCGAGGAGGTTGAAGGTATGGGAGAGGCAGACCTGACGCTCCCTCCTCGCTCGCTGGCAGAACCAGTGGGCTTGGAGGACTGCAGGCGATCGTCAACCCGCGGTGGCGATCGAGCTGCAGGCCTGGTCGAGCCGTCTCGCTGTGGAGAACGGCTGGACTGAGGACAGCGGCCCCGGTCTCGTGTGTCAGAAGAGCTGGTGCTGGTCGCCGTACCCAATCGCTCTCTGTGAGAGTGATGGTCAAGCGACCGGCGAGCTCCACTGTCACGGTGAGACCGGTGCGTATCCTCACGGCGCGTCACGTCGCTGGTACCAGCCGTGGCTGGTGCCGGCGAACAGGGGGACCTCTTCCAGCCTCAGCCCGTGGCCGGCGTGGACCGCACGTCAGCCCAGGTAGCCAGCTGATCGCCGCGAGAGCGAGAGCTGGTCTGGTGAGAGTCGCGTGTGGAGCGGCTGTCACCAGTCTTCCGCTCCGTGCCGTGAACCTGACGCTGAGCTGGCTCAGAGGTCTGGTTCCTAGCTGCACGGTCGCTGGTAGGCGACCGTACACTCGGTACCTCTCGCGAGCGAGAGGCCGAGACGGATCCTGCTGCCGTGGTCGAACCACTAACAGCAGGCGAGGAAGTGCCGGTGTTAGCCGGCATCCTCTGGTCCCCGTAGTCTTCTTCTTCGAGGAAGAAGAGACGGGTCCTGCCCCCGAAGGAGCAGGGTGACCAGCGGAAGAACCCCCCGTCTCACCGGAGCGAGACGGGCCCTTAGAAGCTCCCGAAGGAGACTTCTTAGGGGGGGAGGAGGCGACCTTCTTCTTCTTAGGCGGTGGAGCCTTAGAAGATGAAGGGGAAGAGGCGGCAGACGATGACGACGACGAAGAAGACGATGAAGACGACGACGACACCTTCCTCCTCTTCTTCTTCTTCGTCAGCTTCCTCAGGACCGATGTCAGATCTGTCATCCAGGGCGGAGCCGGGGCTGCTGTTGCCGAAGCAACAGGGCCCGGACGCACCTGTCCGAACAGATCGGCATCGGGAGCAGCGGCGCCACGAACAGGAACAACGTCAGCAGGTGCAGGCATCACAGGAACAGCAGTGGAGACGGCAGGAACAGATACAGGAACGGCAGCAGTGGTCGGCAACATCACGTCCGTAAACAGCGGCTGGGCAGGTACGGCAGGTACGGCAGGCTGTTTAGCAGGATCCTCTACCCGTTCGTGCGATGTAGACGAACGGATAGAGGACCCAGAGTACAACTCAACGTCGGGGTATCTCGCGCCCTCCTCCACACTCGACAGATCGGGTGAGGAGAAGGACCTAGAAACCCCCCCCGAAGGGGAAGGCGCCAAACGTGGGAGCTGAGCGGGCGGCAGGAAAGAAGACGAAGTGTCCGTAACCAAAGGAGTCGCGGGAGAGCTTTCCGACGACTCCTTTGCAGGCCTTCGCTTCTTCCTACCTTCGTACAAGCCCCACTGCGCCTCCGACCATGACATACAAACTTCACAGGGCTCGGCTCGGGTACATTCGCGGCCCCGACACCGAGCGCACAAAATATGGGGATCAATTTCTGGAAAGGAGCGGAACTTACCGCATTTACGCCCTTCGGTACCCGGGCACAATCTCCGGAGGGTAGCGGGGTGTGGAGACTCCATAATTGATCAAATAATTCACAATTGATGAAATAAAGAGGAAATGATTGTACTTACAATGATTACTCAACACAAACACAACCATATACTCAAGGGAAAGCAAACGACGAGAAGCGGGCAGAGAGCGTCGAACACACACGTCTACTCGCTGTGAGGCCGAAAGCAAAAGTGGTTTGTTTACCTCCCAGTTGCGCGCGCGCGCCTGTCGGACAAGCAGTTAACTACCGAACCCCTTGTTCGAAAGCTTACGACCTATCCAGCTGCCGCTAGTACCTTACTATTGTAAAAGGACCGAAGGTTTGTATGCCGTGTCAGAACAAACAATAAAGTTTTGTACATACTTACCAGGCAGATATATACTTAGCTATAGTCTCCGACGTCCCGACAGAATTCAAAACTCGCGGCACACGCGACAGGTAGGTCAGGTGATCAGCCCATTCCCGCCGCTGGGTGGCGGGACTAGGAATTCCCGTTTTCTAATCAGATTTTCTCTTCCACCTGTCTCCTGAGGGGAGGCTGGGCGGGCCATTAATCATATATATCTGCCGGGTAAGTATGTACAAAACTTTATTGTATTATAACAATATAATTTTTGTACATGCAACTTCCCCGGCAGATATATACTTAGCTGATTGGCACCCTTGGAGGAGGGCAAGATACAGCTACATAACAAAATAATTATAAATATAAAAACGGAGAAACAACATACGTTGTAGGTATAATAAAAAACAACCTTGGTTCCTACCTGATATGGCAGAAGACTTCATTGATACTGTCTATGAGTCTGCTTGCCACCAGAGTTTCAGAGAGTATGAGACCTGTGACTGATAACCCTTTCGGATCATGCCAATGGGGGCTTACCCGCTTACTTGGCAGAGCCTTGTCTTGGATCGTGCCAATGGGGGCTGACCCACTTACATGGCAGAGCCTTCACCTGTATCGGATCAACGGGGGCTAACCCTCTTACATGATAGAGCTTTAGGTAATTAAGACACTATAAGGAGCACAATGACCAATCCCGACCATCTGACCACACTAAACATGTTAGAAATGACAATTTGTCGAAAATTGCATTTTTCCTAACTATACAAACCTGAGGTCCTTTAACAATAGGAAGTAGCTAGCGGCAGCTGGAACGGTCGTAAGCTTCGAACAAGGGGAGAACGGTAGTTAACTGCTTGTCCGATCGTCGCGCGCCGCGCGACTGGGAGGTAAACAAATCACTTTTGCTTTTGGCCCATGCAAAATACGCAGAGTGAGGGGTGGCATGAGGAGGGACTATATGTAAAGGACCTCAGGTTTGTATAGTTAGGAAAAATGCAATTTTCGACAAATTGTCATTTGTTCCGATACGTAATACAAACCCTCGGTCCTTTAACAATAGGAAGATCACTTCTTGATGGGAGGAATCTGAGTCCTTTTTGATGAACAGACTGGTGTTCGTCCATCCATCCCTGGAATGCCTCCCTGGTCGTAAGAGCGAGGGAGGGATCCAAGCCTCTGTCCGATTGATCGGGGTGTGCACCGCAGGATCAATGGTCAGACCTCTGGGCCGAGTACTAAGAGAGAGGCAAGCGTATCTCTTCGTACCAGCATTGTAAGAACTTTTTCCTTTACATGAGCAAATGTAAAGCAATGGGTTTGTCTCATGTTGGCATCCACTTTCTCCCCCTTGTTGGAGAAAGTGGTGGATATTTACTCCTATCTCTAGTTAAAGAGATAGGATGGAGCTCTGTTGAATAGCTTACCTGCATCTGACTCCCTTCCAGCAAGGTAACGACCGTATCCCTCTGCCCACAGGTAGAGGTAGAAAAAAGATGGTGAAGAGAAGCCAGTCACTCTCTCATTCACGCATTCATTCTCCCAGTCATACCAGGAATCGATGCTGTTCTGCCTGCTCGGGTGCTGGGTAAGCTTACACAACGTGTTGAGCAGCCACCACAGGTCCCAAGGAAAAAGTATCCAAGGACTTGTGGGCAATATCCCGAAGGTAGAAGGACGTGAAGGTGGTCTGGTTGGCCCAGACACCTGCCTTCAGGACCTGCGCCACGGAGAAGTTCTTACGGAACGCTAAGGAGGGTCCGATACCTCTGACTTCGTGGGCTCTCGGACGGAGCGTACGGATGTCGTCGCTACCATCAGCTTCGTACGCTCTCCTGATCACCTCACGCAGCCAGAAAGAAAGCGTGTTCTTGGAGACTTCTTTCTTGGTGACCCCAGTGCTAACGAAGAGCGTCGACACTCAGGCCTGAGATGTCGAGTTCTCTTCAGATAGCGCCGTAGCGCCCTCACAGGACAAAGCAGCATCTCATCCGCATCGTTATCGGTGAAGTCCAGGAGGGAGGGGATCGTGAAAGACTCGAACCTGTCGTCAGGGATCGACGGATTCTGAGTCTTAGCTACGAAGTTCGGGACGAAATCGAGCGTCACAGATCCCCAGCCTCTGGTATGTTTAACATCATAAGAAAGGCCATGTAGTTCCCCTACTCTCTTCGCCGATGCCAGGGCCAGCAAGAAGAGGGTCTTGAGGGTCAGATCCCTGTCTGACGACTCTCGGAGTGGCTCGAAGGGTCTTCGAGTCAAAACTCCTAAGTACGAGAGTCACATCCCACGCAGGGGGCCTGAGTTCCCTGGGTGGGCAAGACCTTTCGAAGCTCCCTCATTAGCAAGGATATCTCGAACGAATTCGAGATGTCCAGTCCCCTCAGTTTTAGGACGAGAGCCAGGGCGGCTCTATATCCCTTAACTGTGGGTACTGAGAGGAGCTTCTCTCCGGCGAAGAAACACGAGGAAATCCGCTACCTGCTGAAGAGTGGCTCTGAGAGGAGACAGACCCTGTCTACGACACCAACCACAGAAGACGGCCCACTTCCCCTGGTACACAGCTGCAGAGGACTGTCTGACGTGTCCAGCCATCTCTGTTGCTGCGCTACGAGAAAAGCCTCTCGTTCGCAAGAGATGGTGGATAACAGCCAGCCGTGAAGTTGAAGGGACTGGACTGCTTGGTGGTACCGTTCTACGTGTGGCTGGGCTAGAAGGTTGTGCCAAGTGGGTAGCTCTCTCGGTGCAGTCCGCAAGAAGAGCCAGCAGGTCCGGATACCAACGGCTTGTGGTCGTTTGGGAGCCACCAGGATCATTCTGAGATTGGGAGTGACCAGCGCTCGACTGATCACTTTCCGAATCAGACAGAAGGGAGGAAAGGCGTAAGCGAAGAGGTTGTCCCAGGGGTGTTGGAGAGCGTCCTCTGCAGCTGCCCATGGGTCCGGCACAGCTGAAAAGAAAACCTGAAGTTTTCTGTTGTGCCGGGTGGCGAACAGGTCTACGACCGGTCGCCCCCACAGGTTGAAGAGCCTTTCCGCCACATCTTGGTGTAGAGACCATTCGGTCCCTATCACCTGATCCCGACGGCTGAGCTTGTCTGCTACTACATTCCTCTTGCCTGGAATGTAGCGTGCTGACAGCTCTATCGAGTGAGCCGTGGCCCACTCGTGCACCTGCACCGTCAACTGATGGAGCGGAAGAGACACTAGCCCCCCCTGCTTGTTGACATATGCCACTACTGTGGTGTTGTCGCACATCAACACCACTGAGTGTCCCACCAAGCGGTCCCGAACTCTTGGAGAGCGTTGAACGCCGCCTTGAGTTCCAGGACATTGATGTGAAGGTGCTTCTCGTGATGGTCCCACACACCTGCAGTCAGCAACTCCTCCAGGTGTGCGCCCCATCCTCGGTCGATGCGTCTGAGAACAGAAGCATCTCCGGGGGGGGGAGTGTGTATGGGCACTCCTCTTAAGAGGTTCTTGTCGTCGAGCCACCAGGCTAGGTCCTGTCTCACCTTGTCCGTGATAGCCACGGGAAAGTAAGGAGGATCCTTGGCCTGAGACCAACTCTCCCTTAGCCTCCACTGGAGAGACCGCAGGTGAAGACGCCGTGAGGGACTAACTTCTCGAGTGACGACAGATGGCCGATCACGACTTGCCATTTGCTGTGCTGCCTGTTCCTGCCGAGACAGGAACCGGCCGGCTGCCTCCCTGAATTGCTGATACGCAAGTCTGCGGGAAAGACTTGCCCTGCTACCGTGTCTATCAGCATACCCAGGTACTTCATCTTCTGCTTGGGTTCGAGGTCGGACTTCTCGTAGTTTATCACGATCCCAGATCGCGACAAAACTTGAGGAGTCGATCTCTGTCCTGTAGCAACTGCGAGCGGGAGCTCGCCAGGACTAGCCAATCGTCGAGATACCTCAGAAGACGTATCCCGTTCGAATGGGCCCAAGCCGACACCAGAGTGAACACTCGCGTGAACACCTGTGGGGCGGTTGAGAGACCGAAACAAAGTGCCCTGAATTGGTACACCGTCCCGTCGAAGATGAAGCGGAGGTACTTTCTGGAGGACTGATGGATGGGTATTTGAAAATACGCGTCCTTCAGGTCCACTGAAAGCATGAAATCGTTCCCCCTGATCGAGTCGAGCACTGAGCGTGCCGACTCCATCGTGAACCGCGTCGTGCGAACGAAGCGGTTCAGGGGAGAGAGGTCTATCACCGGACGCCAGACCCCCCGATGCCTTCTCCACTAGGAAGAGGCTGGCGTAAAAGCCCGGTGACTGGTCCTCCACGATTTCTACAGCTCGTTTCGCCAGCATGGTCTGATCTCCTGTCGAAGAGCGTTGTCCTTTGCTGATCCCCGGACATAGGTCTGTAGCTGGACCGGTTTGGAGATGAGGGGGGGCCGAGACTCGAAGGGTAGTAGATATCCCTCCCGAAGGACGTCTACTATCCAGTTCTCGGCGCCGTAGCGCTGCCAAGTCGCCCAATGGCTCGCTAGGCACCCCCCCACTTCTGGCAGCAGGTGAGGGGGAACGCCGTCCCTAGCGTTTCCCTCCTCGTTTCGACTTCTTTCCCGCACCTCCTCGGGGAAAGGAGGGCTGGGAGGAGGGCTGGTTGCGGCCTCCTTTAGCAGAAGTTGAAACAACTGGAGTCTTCACACGGGGTTTGGACGGTGCAACCGTCTTCGCCGCCGTGGAAGCGCTAGCCAAGCTCTTTGGTTTGGCACCGCAAGTTACTCGAGATTGCCCAGAAACCTTCGAGACTGCCTGGTGGACTAAGCGGTCACTCTCGTCAGTGCGCCGCCGTTCCACCGCAGCGTCCACCATCTCTCCCGGAAAGAGAGCTGGGGAACTCCTAAGAGGTCCATTTCGTAGCCCGAGTGCCGCCTCACGCCCGCCCCCTTGGTCACTCGGGTAAGGACTGCGTCCCTACGTCGAAGAACCAAGTTGGCCCACAGGTTAGCAGTCTGATGGGCGAGGTAAGAGATTGCTCTTCCTCCAGACTGGCACCAGTCTCCTGAAAGAAGCGTCGTCTTTCGAGAGCAGAACTCCCGAGCCGGCCGCTACTTTGGATATTGTGAGGGACCACAAATCCAACCAGGAAACTGCCTGGAATGCTGCCATAGCGGTAGATTCCAGGGCAAGTGCTCCTGCTGCGAGAACCATAGGTTCTCCGACAGGAGCTGCTGCAGGGACACACCTGGAGTCAGCCTCGCTAAACTCCGGGTTAACCCTGTTTCGGCAGTATCGGGTCTTCCGAAGGCACATAGAATCGCCTCTGCCGCTGTAGAGGAGGAGGAAGCAGCTTAGAGGACCGTCCGGACTTTAGCGAGTCCTCCCGTCCTGAGACGAGATTCTCCACCTGATCCAGGACCGAGTCCGCAAGCTCTGATCGTGGCAACCCCATCATCATTTTGGGCTCCCTCTTGGGACCCCAAAATGATTCGAGCCGGGACGTGGGCTCTGCTGGTGGTAGCGGCGACTCTTCCGCAAGGTCATTATGCAGACGCATCAGCTTAATGACCTCTGCGAAGTTCCTCTGTATCTCAGGCGTTACAGCGTCTTGCGAGTAGGACCGTCCAGTCCCTTCAGCAAGAGCATATCCCTCGATACTCCTCCTTCAGAAGGAGGAAACAGCGACAGACCCCTGACGGTCGCCTCCAACTACTTGCGCGTACGTCCTGGTCGGTCCTAAGACCGTGCCTGAGGCCGTACGGCGTCATAGCTGGGTCACGAGCGGCGCACCTCTCGTGATCGCTCCTCGGTACCTCGCTCCTCCCGGTATAGCCCGAGGAGGTTTGAAGGTACGGGAGAGGCAGACCTGACGCTCCCCCCTCGCTCGCTGGCAGGACCAGCGTGCGTGGAGGGCTGCTGCTGATCGTCAACCCGCGGTGACGGTCGAGCAGCAGGCCTAGCGTTGCCGCTCGCCTGGGGCGATTGGCTCGGCTGAGAACGTCGAGACCGATCTCTAGCGTCAGCGAGCTGCCGCTGGTCACCGTCTCCGCCCGGTCCCATCGGGAGCGGCGGACGGGGGTGACCTGCTAGGTCCCTTTTCGCGTCGAGACCGGCCAGCGTCCTCTCGGCGCGTCAAAACCGCTGGTATCCAGCCGTGGCTGGTACCGGCGGCCGTGGGGACTCCTTCCTCGCCTCAACCCGTGGCCGGTCAGCGACCGTCACGTCAGCCCGAGCAGCCAGTTGATCGCTGCGAGAAGCGTTCACCACTGGCTGGCGAGAGTCGTGTGGACGACTCTCGCCAGTCTTCTGCTCCGCGCCGCTGTCTTGACGGCGAGCGAGCTCGGACGTCAAAACTTTGGCTGGACGGTCCTCTTTGGAAGAGCGTCCACTCGGTGCTTCTCGCGAACGAGAAGCGGCCGAGACGGAACCTGGTTTAGCGGCAGAACCGCTAGCACCAGGTGAGGACGCACCAGCCGAGGCTGGTGCACCTCTGGTCCCCGTCGACTTCTTCTTTGCAGAAGAAGCGACGGGCCCCGTTCCCGAAGGAACAGGAGGACCAGCAGAAGAGCTCCCCAGCTCGCCTGTGCGAGCCGGGCCCTTAGAAGATCCCGAAGGAGTCTTCTTAGGGGGGGAGGAGGCACCCTTCTTCTTCTTCGGCTGTTTAGCCTTAGAAGTCGAAGGGGAAGGAGAGGCAGCAGACGACGAAAGAAGACGATGAAGACGACGACGACACCTTCTTTCCTCTTCCTCTTCTTCTTCGCCAGGCTCCGCAGAACAGACGTCAGTCTTCCATCCAGGAGGGAGCCGGGGCAGTTGCCGAAGCAACAGGGCCCGACTGCACCTGTCCGGAAAGACCTGAGACTGTGACAGCAACACCAGCAGCAGGAACAACAGGAACAGGTCCTGGAACAGCAGGAACGGCAGGAACATCTGAAAGGGGAATGTGCAGGCCTATCTGAAAGGGAAAGAGTAGCTGGAACGGCAACAGGTACGGCAGGCACGGCAGGTACCACGGGAGAGCCAGGCGTCCTGTCGACAGTCACCGTCATCCGTGGCACTGGCGGCAGGTCCAGGGGGGTACTCTTTGGGCAGCGGAAGTCCGGGGTCGGCAAAGGAAAAAATCCAGGTGGTGGTGGCACGTCCTCTTTGGCACGGCAGCAATGGGTTTTTGTATAGCCACCGTGGGTGTCACCGACATTATATGGGGCGTATATACCAGATGTGGTGGCATCTCATACGCTGGTGTCGTTATTGTGGTAGTAGTGGTGGTCACCGCACCATGAGTGACCACCGCCGACCCCGCCAACGCTGAAGCAACCCCTGGATGCTGGGCACTCCCTGCAGTTCCCGAGCTACTCCCACAGCCCACACCTGTCCCAAGTCGTCCTTCGCTGATTGGCACACCTGCGGTAAGCAATTAGTCGGGTTAGTTGGAGGGGCTTTCCTCGCGAGCCTGGGGGGCGAAACACCCCCCCAGAGCGGACGGAAGACCCCGAGTACAGCTGTACGTCCGGGTAGCGGGCGCCCTCATCCACACTCGACGGATCGAGAGAGGAAAAGGACTCCGCTACCCCCCCCGCAGGGGAAGGCGCGAAACGTGGGGGCTGGCCGGGAGGCAGGAAAGAGGACGAAGTGTCCGTCACCAAAGGAGTCACTGGACTTTCCGATGACTTCTTGGCCGGCCTAAGTCTCTTCCTGCCCTCGTACAGCACCCACTGCGCCTCGGACCAATTCATACATGTAACACAAGGTTCGTTGCGGGAGCACTCTCGCCCCCGGCAACGAGTACAAACCTCGTGGGGGTCCACGTCAACGAATGACCTGAACCCTCCACATCTACGCCCCTCCAGCCCGGGACACACTCTACGGGCGACTGGAGGGCGCGGTGATATTTCCATTTCTTCCAATTCACTCATTGCAAGAATCAATAGAATTGTCAAAAGTACTTACAATCACTCCTGATTTATACAGAAAGAGAAAACAAATACTCAAACACAAAGCGAACGACAAGGCGGGCAGAGCGATGGCGAACACGTCCTTCCCACACACGGCCGAAAGCAAAAGTGGTTTGTTTACCTCCCAGTCGCGCGGCGCGCGACGATCGGACAAGCAGTTAACTACCGTTCTCCCCTTGTTCGAAGCTTACGACCGTTCCAGCTGCCGCTAGCTACTTCCTATTGTTAAAGGACCGAGGGTTTGTATTACGTATCGGAACAACTACAACTTGAAAGGGGTCCACCTCCTGAACCCTCTTTCAATCGACCTAATAAACACACCAAAAACCATTAAAAAAACCCTAACATAAGTATACTAAAAAGGATTGGGTTCAGCTCCCTGTCCCAGCAACAAATCCGAAGATACGTAAGCTCCTAGAGTAAAACATTTGTCATACGTAACTTGAATGTCTCTCAAATAATGTGATGCAAAGACTGAATTGCATCTCCAAAAAGTCGATTCGACGAGAGTCTGTATAGACAAGTTCTTGTGGAATGCTAACGAGGTAGCGACGGCTCTTACCTCGTGAGCTTTTACTCTAAGGAGGTCCAGGTGTTCTTCTTTACATGCTAAATGGGCTTCCTTGATCACATCTTTGATGAAGAACGCCTGAGCATTTTTAGAGATTTGTCTTTTGGGATCTCTAACTGAGCTCCATAAGCTTTCCTTATTACCCTTCAGTTTGTTCTTCCTCTCCAAGTAAAACTTAAGGCTTCTAACTGGGCAAAGAGCCCTTTCTTGTTCTGTTCCCATTAGAGACGATAGTCCTTTAACCTCGAAGGTCCTAGGCCAAGGTTTCGAAGGGTTCTCATTCTTCGCTAGAAAAAGTGGCTTGCTTCTTGATAGGGTCCTTGTAATTTGCTGTCAACTCCCTTGGAGTTGTTGTCAAAGGAGGTTTTTCCCTGAAGGGGATTAGGTATCCTTTCTTTAGGATGGAGAGGGACCAGGCATCGGCACCTTTCTGTGCCCATGCTTTGTGAAAATTTAGAAGCCTGGCACCCACTTTCGTCTGGAGGACAGCATTTTCACTGGGTCTTGACAAAAGGCCTTCGTGAAGACCTTCCTCTCTTCTCAGACCACCTACTCCTAAGAGAGGATCTAGGGGCGGACCTTCCCCGAAAGGGCTGCTGGAAGGGAGCTTTTTCTTTCTTGGTTACCTGGACCGCAGGTTTAAGCCTCTTAGCCGACTGGGCCAGCAGATCCTGCGTGGCCTTCTTGGATAAAGTCCTCGATATATCCTTTACGATCTCCTGCGGAAAGAGGTGACTAGAGCGGGGCGCGTACAACAGGGCGGATCTCTGAAGAGGCGACACAGATTTCGTTAAGAAGGAGCTAAACACTGCCCTCTTCTTAAGAATACAAGATCCAAAAAGGGATACAATCTCATTGGAACCATCCATAACCACCTTGTCGAGGCACGACAAAACACTACCCAATTCGTCCACGCTGACGAATTCTGGATCTTGAGACTTCTTAGCTAAAGCTCCAAACGCCCAGTCCATAAAATTAAAAACTTCAAGGGTCCGAAACAGGCCCTTGATGAGATGGTCTAATTCCCACATCCCCCATGCGGCTTTAGTTGTATTAGCCCATGTATAGGCTGGTCTGAGTCAATGTATGGTAGCCTCTGAAATATAGGACAATTGACACATCAATACTGTATACAAATACAGTATGGTAAACACCTGATTAATAACAGGAATATTACGTATCATTAATATTCTTACATTACAGTTGTGCCTATTCATTACCAAAAGTGGGTGGGGCTAGCAAATTTCACATTTTTGAGCTACCGTAAAGTAGGTATAAACTTTTAATAACTATGTAATTACTTGATATGTTACTTATATAAAATATGACAATTTGTCGAAAATTGCATTTTTCCTAACTATACAAACCTGAGGTCCTTTAACAATAGGAAGTAGCTAGCGGCAGCTGGAACGGTCGTAAGCTTCGAACAAGGGGAGAACGGTAGTTAACTGCTTGTCCGATCGTCGCGCGCCGCGCGACTGGGAGGTAAACAAATCACTTTTGCTTTTGGCCCATGCAAAATACGCAGAGTGAGGGGTGGCATGAGGAGGGACTTTATGTTAAAGGACCTCAGGTTTGTATAGTTAGGAAAAATGCAATTTTCGACAAATTGTCATTTGTTCCGATACGTAATACAAACCCTCGGTCCTTTAACAATAGGAAGACTCACTTCTTGGTGGGAGGAATCTGAGTCTTTTGATGAACAGACTGGTGTTCGTCCATCCCTGGAATGCCTCCCTGGTCGTAAGAGCGAGGAGGGATCCAAGCCTCTGTCCGATTGATCGGGGTGTGCACCGCAGGATCAATGGTCAGACCTCTGGGCCGAGTACTAAGAGAGAGGCAAGCGTATCTCTTCGTACCAGCATTGTAAGAACTTTTTCCTTTACATGAGCAAATGTAAAGTAATGGGTTTGTCTCATGTTGGCATCCACTTCTCCCCCTTGTTGGAGAAAGTGGTGGATATTTACTCCTATCTCTAGTTAAAGAGATAGGATGGAGCTTCTGTTGAATAGCTTACCTGCATCTGACTCCTTTCCAGCAAGGTAACGACCGTATCCCTCTGCCCACAGGTAGAGGTAGAAAAAGATGGTGAAGAGAAGCCAGTCACTCTCTCATTCACGCATTCATTCTCCCAGTCATACCAGGAATCGATGCTGTTCTGCCTGCTCGGGTGCTGGGGTAAGCTTACACAACGTGTTGAGCAGCCACCACAGGTCCCAAGGAAAAAGTATCCAAGGACTTGTGGGCAATATCCCGAAGGTAGAAGGACGTGAAGGTGGTCTGGTTGGCCCAGACACCTGCCTTCAGGACCTGCGCCACGGAGAAGTTCTTACGGAACGCTGGAACGGCTAAAGGGAGGGTCCGATACCTCTGACTTCGTGGGCTCTCGGACGGAGCGTACGGATGTCGTCGCTACCCCATCAGCTTCGTACGCTCTCCTGATCACCTCACGCAGCCAGAAAGAAAGCGTGTTCTTGGAGACTTCTTTCTTGGTGACCCCAGTGCTAACGAAGAGGCGTCGACACTCAGGCCTGAGATGTCGAGTTCTCTTCAGATAGCGCCGTAGCGCCCTCACAGGACAAAGCAGCATCTCATCCGCATCGTTATCGGTGAAGTCCAGGAGGGAGGGGATCGTGAAAGACTCGAACCTGTCGTCAGGGATCGACGGATTCTGAGTCTTAGCTACGAAGTTCGGGACGAAATCGAGCGTCACAGATCCCCAGCCTCTGGTATGTTTAACATCATAAGAAAGGCCATGTAGTTCCCCTACTCTCTTCGCCGATGCCAGGGCCAGCAAGAAGAGGGTCTTGAGGGTCAGATCCCTGTCTGACGACTCTCGGAGTGGCTCGAAGGGTCTTCGAGTCAAACTCCTAAGTACGAGAGTCACATCCCACGCAGGGGGCCTGAGTTCCCTGGGTGGGCAAGACCTTTCGAAGCTCCTCATTAGCAAGGATATCTCGAACGAATTCGAGATGTCCAGTCCCCTCAGTTTTAGGACGAGAGCCAGGGCGGCTCTATATCCCTAACTGTGGGTACTGAGAGGAGCTTCTCTCGGCGAAGAAACACGAGGAAATCCGCTACCTGCTGAAGAGTGGCTCTGAGAGGAGACAGACCCTGTCTACGACACCAACCACAGAAGACGGCCCACTTCCCCTGGTACACAGCTGCAGAGGACTGTCTGACGTGTCCATCCACTCTGTTGCTGCGCTACGAGAAAAGCCTCTCGTTCGCAAGAGATGGTGGATAACAGCCAGCGTGAGTTGAAGGGAACTGGACCGTGCGTGGTGGTACCGTTCTACGTGTGGCTGGGCTAGGAGGTTGTGCCAGGTGGGTAGTTCTCTCGGTGCGTCCGCAAGAAGAGCCAGCAGGTCCGGATACCAAACGGCTTGAGGTCGTTTGGGAGCCACCAGGATCATTCTGAGATTGGGAGTGACCAGCGCTCGACTGATCACTTTCCGAATCAGACAGAAGGGAGGAAAGGCGTAAGCGAAGAGGTTGTCCCAGGGGTGTTGGAGAGCGTCCTCTGCAGCTGCCCATGGGTCCGGCACAGCTGAAAAGAAAACCTGAAGTTTTCTGTTGTGCCGGGTGGCGAACAGGTCTACGACCGGTCGCACGGTTGAGAGCCTTTCCGCCACATCTTGGTGTAGAGACCATTCGGTCCTTATCACCTGATCCCGACGGCTGAGCTTGTCTGCTACTACATTCCTCTTGCCTGGAATGTAGCGTGCTGACAGCTCTATCGAGTGAGCCGTGGCCCACTCGTGCACCTGCACTGTCAAACTGATGGAGCGGAAGAGACACTAGCCCCCCCTGCTTGTTGACATATGCCACTACTGTGGTGTTGTCGCACATCAACACCACTGAGTGTCCACCAAGCGGTCCCGAAACTCTTGGAGAGCGTTGAACGCCGCCTTGAGTTCCAGGACATTGATGTGAAGGTGCTTTTCGTGATGGTCCCACACACCTGCAGTCAGCAACTCCTCCAGGTGTGCGCCCCATCCCTCGGTCGATGCGTCTGAGAACAGAAGCATCTCCGGGGGGGTGGAGTGCGTATAGGCACTCCTCCTTAAGAGGTTCTTGTCGTCGAGCCACCAGGCTAGGTCCTGCCTCACCTTGTCCGTGATAGCCACGGGAAAGTAAGGAGGATCCCTGGCCTGAGACCAACTCTCCCTTAGACCTCCACTGGAGAGACCGTAGGTGAAGACGCCCGTGAGGGACTAACTTCTCGAGTGACGACAGATGGCCGATCACGACTTGCCATTGCTGTGCTGCCTGTTCCTGCCGCGACAGGAACCGGCCGGCTGCCTCCCTGAATTTGCTGATACGCAAGTCTGCGGGAAAGACTTGCCCTGCTACCGTATCTATCAGCATACCCAGTACTTCATCTTCTGCTTGGGTTCGAGATCGGACTTCTCGTAGTTTATCACGATCCCCAGATCGCGACAAAACTTGAGGAGTCGATCTCTGTCCTGTAGCAACTGCGAGCGGGAGCTCGCCAGGACCAGCCAATCGTCGAGATACCTCAGAAGACGTATCCCCGTTCGAATGGGCCCAAGCCGACACCAGAGTGAACACTCGCGTGAAAACACCTGTGGGGCAGGTTGAGAGACCGAAACAAAGTGCCCTGAATTGGTACACCGTCCCGTCGAAGATGAAGCGGAGGTACTTTCTGGAGGACTGATGGATGGGTATTTGAAAATACGCGTCCTTCAGGTCCACTGAAAGCATGAAATCGTTCCCCCTGATCGAGTCGAGCACTGAGCGTGCCGACTCCATCGTGAACCGCGTCGTGCGAACGAAGCGGTTCAGGGAGAGAGGTCTATCACCGGGCGCCAGCCCCCCGATGCCTTCTCCACTAGGAAGAGGCGGCTGTAAAAGCCCGGTGACTGGTCCTCCACGATTTCTACAGCTCGTTTCGCCAGCATGGTCTTGATCTCCTGTCGAAGAGCGTTGTCCTTTGCTGATCCCCGGACATAGGTCTGTAGATGGACCGGTTTGGAGATGAGGGGGGGCCGAGACTCGAAGGGTAGTAGATATCCCTCCCGAAGGACGTCTACTATCCAGTTCTCGGCGCCGTAGCGCTGCCAAGTCGCCCAATGCTCGCCAGGCACCCCCCCCCACTTCCGGCAGCAGGTGAGGGGGAACGCCGTCCCTAGCGTTTCCCTCCTCGTTTCGACTTCTTTCCAGCACCTCCTCGGGGAAAGGAGGGCTGGGAGGAGGGCTGGTTGCGGCCTCCTCTCGCAGAAGTCGAAACAACTGGAGTCTTCACACGGGGTTTGGACGGTGCAACCGTCTTCGCCGCCGTGGAAGCGCTAGCCAAGCTCTTTGGTTTGGCCGCAGTTACTCGAGATTGCCCAGAAACCTTCGAGACTGCCTGGTGGACTAAGCGGTCACTCTCGTCAGTAGCGCCGCCGTTCCACCGCAGCGTCCACCATCTCTCCAGGAAAGAGAGCTGGGAACTCCTAAGAGGTCCATTTCGTAGCCCGAGTGCCGCCTCACGCCCAGCCCCCTTGGTCACGGGTAAGGGTGGACTGCGTCCCTACGTCGAAGAACCAAGTTGGCCCACAGGTTAGCAGTCTGATGGGCGAGGTAAGAGATTGCTCTTCCTCCAGACTGGCACAGTCTCCTAAAAGAAGCGTCGTCTTCGAGAGCAGAACTCCCGGAGCCGGCCGCTACTTTGGATATTGTGAGGGACCACAAATCCAACCAGGAAACTGCCTGGAATGCTGCCATAGCGGTAGATTCCAGGGCAAGTGCCTCCTGCTGCGAGAACCATAGGTTCTCCGACAGGAGCTGCTGCAGGGACACACCTGGAGTCAGCCTCGCTAACTCCGGGTTAACCTGTTTCGGCAGTATCGGGTCTTCCGATGGCACGTAGAATCGCCTCTGCCGCTGTAGAGGAGGAGGAAGCAGCTTAGAGGACCGTCCGGATTTTAGCGAGTCCTCCCGTCCTGAGACGAGATTCTCCACCTGATCCAGGCACTGAGTCCGCAAGCTCTGATCGTGGCAACCCCATCGTCATTTTGGGCTCCCTCTTGGGACCCCAAAATGACTCGAGCCGGGACGTGGGCTCTGCTGGTGGTAGCGGCGATCCTTCCGCGAGGTCATTATGCAGACGCATCAGCTTAATGACCTCTGCGAAATTCCTCTGTATCTCGGGCGTCACAGCGTCTTGTGGAGTAGGACCGTCCAGTCCCTCCAGCAAGAGCATATCCCTCGATACTCCTCCTTCAGAAGGAGGAACAGCGACAGACCCCTGACGGTCGCCTCCAACTACTTGCGCGTACGTCCTGGTCGGTCCTAAGACCGTGCCTGAGCCGTACGGCGTCATAGCCGGGTCACGAGCGGCGCACCTCTCGTGATCGCTCCTTGGTACCTCGCTCCTCCCGGTATAGCCCGAGGAGGTTGAAGGTACGGGAGAGGCAGACCTGACGCTCCCCCCTCGCTCGCTGGCAGGACCAGCGTGCGTGGAGGGCTGCTGCTGATCGTCAACCCGCGGTGACGGTCGAGCAGTAGGCCTAGCGTCGCCGCTCGCCTGGGGCGATTGGCTCGGCTGAGAACGTCGAGACCGATCTCTAGCGTCAGGCGAGCTGCCGCTGGTCACCGTCTCCGCCCGGTCCCATCGGGAGCGGCGGACGGGTGACCTGCTAGGCTCCTTTCGCGTCGAGACCGGCCAGCGTCCTCCATCAGGTCGCGTCAAACCGCTGGTACCAGCCGTGGCTGGTACCGGCGGCCGTGGGGACTCCTTCCTCGCCTCAACCCGTGGCCGGTCAGCGACCGTCACGTCAGCCCGAGCAGCCAGTTGGTCGCTGCGAGAGCGTCCACTGGCCTGGTGAGAGTCGTGTGCACGACTCTCGCCAGTCTTCTGCTCCGCGCCGCTGTCTTGACGGCGAGCGAGCTCGGACGTCAAAACTTTGGCTGGACGGTCCTCTTTGGAAGAGCGTCCACTCGGTGCTTCTCGCGAACGAGAAGCGGGGCCGAGACGAACCTGGTTTAGCGGCAGAAACCGCTAGCACCAGGTGAGGACGCACCAGCCGAGGCTGATGCACCTCTGGTCCCCGTCGACTTCTTCTTTGCAGAAGAAGCGACGGGCCCTGTACCCGAAGGAACAGGAGACCAGCAGAAGAGCTCCCCAACTCGCCTGAGCGAGCCGGGCCCTTAGAAGATCCCGAAGGAGTCTTCTTAGGGGGGAGGAGGCACCTTCTTCTTCTTCGGCTGTTTAGCCTTAGAAGTCGAAGGGGAAGGAGAGGCAGCAGACGACGAAGAAGACGATGAAGACGACGACGACACCTTCTTCCTCTTCCTCTTCTTCTTCGCCAGGCTCCGCAGGACAGACGTCAGGTCTTCCATCCAGGAGGGAGCCGGGGCAGTTGCCGAAGCAACAGGGCCCGACTGCACCTGTCCGGAAAGACCTGAGACTGTTACAGCAACACCAGCAGCAGGAACAACAGGAACAGGTCCGGGAACAGCAGGAACGGCAGGAACATCTGAAATGGAATGTGCAGGCCTATCTGAAAAGGAAAGAGTAGCTGGAACGGCAACAGGTACGGCAGGCACGGCAGGTACCACGGGAGAGCCAGGCGTCCTGTCGACAGTCACCGTTATCCGTGGCACTGGCGGCAGGTCCAGGGGGGTACTCTTAGGGCAGCGGAAGTCCGGGGTCGGCAAAGGAAAAAATCCAGGTGGTGGTGGCATCGTCCTCTTTGGAACGGCGGCAATGGGTTTTTTGTACTGCCACCGTGGTGTCACCGACATTATATGGGGCGTATATACCAGATGTGGTGGCATCTCATACGCTGGTGTCGTTAATGTGGTAGTAGTGGTGGTCACCGCACCATGAGTGACCACCGCCGACCCCGCCAACCGCTGAAGCAACCCCTGGATGCTGGGCACTCCCTGCAGTCCCAGCGACTCCCACACCTGTCCCAAGTCGTCCTTCGCTGATGGCACACCTGCGGAAGCAACAGTCGGGTTAATTGGAGGGGCTTCCCCGCGCCTGGGGGGCGAAACACCCCCCCCAGAGCGGACGGAAGATCCCGAGTACAGCTGTACGTCCGGGTAGCGGGCCCGCCTCCACACTCGACGGATCGAGAGAGGAAAAGGACTCCGCTACCCCCCCCGCAGGGGAAGGCGCGAAACGTGGGGGCTGGCCGGGAGGCAGGAAAGAGGACGAAGTGTCCGTCACCAAAGGAGTCACTGGACTTTCCGATGACTTCTTGGCCGGCCTAAGTCTCTTCCTGCCCTCGTACAGCACCCACTGCGCCTCGGACCAATTCATACAAACCACACATGGTTCGTTGCGGGAGCACTCTCGCCCCCGACAACGAGTACAAACCTCGTGGGGGTCCACCTCAACGAATGACCTGAACCCTCCACATTTACGCCCCTCCAGCCCGGGACACACTCTACGGGCGACTGGAGGGCGCGGTGATATTTCCATTTCTTCCAATTCACTCATTGCAAGAATAATAGAATTGAGAAAAAGTACTTACAATCACTCCTGATATACAGAAAGAGAAACAAATACTCAAAGTTGAAGCAAACGACAAAGCGGGCAGAGCGATGGCGAACACGTCCTTCCCACACACGGCCGAAAGCAAAAGTGATTTGTTTACCTCCCAGTCGCGCGGCGCGCGACGATCGGACAAGCAGTTAACTACCGTTCTCCCCTTGTTCGAAGCTTACGACCGTTCCAGCTGCCGCTAGCTACTTCCTATTGTTAAAGGACCGAGGGTTTGTATTACGTATCGGAACAATGGAGCTTTTATGCTCTCTTAGGTCTCCATCATATGCTTAATACACAATTCATTCTAAAACATATCCTAAATTTATTGCTACAAACATTTATCTTCTTCTGTTTGAGTTACCATAACTACTATACCTACTTATTCACATGGAACTTAGGTATACCATGCAAGGCACTCATGGGGTGGCTTCGATATTAAAGTAAAAATTTAACTATGCCCATAAGGTTAACCCAACACAAACAGAGTTCCTGAAGGAGATTCTGTTGACAGGCCTACAGTAGGCCTGGAGATTTTTGTAGAAGGTAAATGACCAAGCAGTGACATAGAGGCCATCAATCCCGGAATGCGGCCACCTTCCCTAAAATGTAGGTACTTGAATTTGCTACCTAAGTGTTTAGTCTTAAATTACGAAACAATGGCAGAGCTACCTAGCTAATTCAAGCACTTTTTCGGGTAGTGGCCGCATTCCGAGACAGGTGGCCACTATGTCGCCATTCAGTCATTTACCTTAACCCCATCTTAAGGCTACTATTGCCTAGGCTACCTAGGGTAAAAAACCGCATGGTACAGGGGTGGACCATGTACAATCAATGTGTACAACCCCAAGAAAAGTACATTATAACACGTCCTGACACTGGAGTAGAGGTCTTTAGCTCCGTTTCTCACCAACAACAAGTCGCGTCTGATGCCCATCTCCGATGTCAGGACGCATTATAATGTACTTTTTTTGGGGTTGTACACATTGATCGTTCATGGTCCACCCCTGTACCATGCGGTTTTTTACCCTAGGTAAGTAAAAGAAGAAAATCATCCAATCCTGATAGCCCCATGTATAAACTTTGATCCTTTGCTGTTAGCCTACTCTCAAAAGAATCTTTGTACCCTCCCGTCATTAAGACTTGATCACCTTGGCTAACCAAAGGCAGAACTCTCAAGGAGGAATTTAAGAAATGGTCTAGACTAGCAAAGGCTACATGATGGTAGCCTAAACTAGGTATGAGTACATACCTACCTATAGCTAGTAAGCTAGGTAGTATAGGCTAGCTAGTAGAGTAGGTCTAGGAGACAAGCCTCATATAGCTACCTAGTACTAGCTACCTACCTAGGCTACCTAGGTATATCCTAGTAGGGGAGATTCTTGATCTTAAAATCAGCAAGTACTAGCTACTACCAGATGTTCCCAATTCATGAAGGGGATGGGTGGGCAGTATGCTGGGAATGACTTTAGGTGGGTAACAGAAGTCTTTGGTACCAATTTACAACTGGTTAGGATACGCCTAGACTCACATCAACAGCGGTCAGGAGGACGTTAAATTTAGCTTAGACAGTGTAAATTGGATTTAAATGTTCGTACCATCGTCCTAATAAACATTAATCATGTAAAAGCTAAAAATGGAAGGCTACTAGTGGTGCCGAAATGATTCATTCATTCATAAAATAAGAATCTTAACATGACAGACGACAAAAGCAAAAAGCAATTTGACTTCGCACTGCAGGACTTACGATCATTTATCCCTGTGACATGGGAACACAATCGCCGTAACAAATTTCCCGAGACATCCATTTCTCCTGAATATTCAATGCTGCTGCTCTATTAACACCTAAATTACAGCGAACTATCGACCACTCTTTGACGACTCTACCTCTTCATGGCGCCATTTACGTTCGTTTTGTTTGGGTTTGAGTCCTAGGCTGTGATTGGCCGAGACCTCACAGACAAACCAATAGGAATGCTCCTTTTATTATAAAATCATTTTACCTTTAGTTTGTAATTGAAACTTAAATTGCTAGCTTAAAAATTAATTCTTTCTTTCACGTCATAGATGCTCACCTCCGCGAAGCCATATTAATGTTAAAAATATACCCTACAACCTAATTGATCATATAACAAAATTTAAAAGTTAAAAAGATGAGGGTGGTACAAGATAATCCTTCTTGCAGCCAGTCCCATGGATCTGATGTCATAATGGTTATACAGTAATTGATGAGAATTACTCTACAGTAGCCTAGATATAATAAAGAAAAGAGGAGTGGCAGTGCTACGGTTGAAGATGTTTGCTTTCGTTTCGCTTTACAATTTATAGAGAAATTTTTAGTAGCTACATGAACAAAACTATATCTGCTGCAATATGCAAAGTTGTCTTGAATATAAGTTCTTCAGTTAGTTAAAAAAATTCGTTTTTTTATTTTATTTGAAATGTTGTCTTTTTATTCGTTTTTTAAGAAATTATTGCCAGTGCTCCAAAACAAATAACGATCCCCACTCAAATGTGCAAAAATATATAACAAATACAATTCTAAGGTTGTTTAAAAGGTGAGTAGTTGTAGCCATTCATATTTCACGACAATTTTGTCGTAGACTGACAAATTTCTCTGTAACAGCCATTTCCATTTGTTTTTCTAATAAATAGCATTTTATTTTCACCTCTCTCTCTCTCTCTCTCTCTCTCTCTCTCTCTCTCTAGCTAATACTCCTCTATCCTTCTCTCTCTCTCTCTCTCTCTCTCTCTCTCTCTCTCTCTCTCTCTATTATTTTTAATATGTACTAAATATCTGTCTATACTTTATTTTGTATTCCTTTGTATAACCTTCATTATGTGCTGTAGATGTATGTAAACAATACTGTTTTAATATGTACTTAAATGTCTGTATATACTTTATTTTTTTATTCTTTAGGCATAATTTAATTACAATGGGCGCAGTAAATTGATTAAAACAAAAAATCTCTCTCTCTCTCTCTCTCTCTCTCTCTCTCTCTCTCTCTCTCTCTCTCTCTCTCTCTATCTCTCGTCTCTCCCTCTCTCTCTCTCTCTCTCTCTCTCTCTCTCTTGCCAGTAAAAGTTTCCGCTTCCTTCTAACCTTATCAATTGCTTTAGCCATGTCAACACAGGAGCAAGGAGGGATATATTCTCTCCGTAGCTTTAAGGAGGGATATTCTCTCCGTAGCTTTCCCGTTTCACCTGCCAAAATCCTATAATTTCTTACCCTAATTCCTTTTACGTTCTCTTGCCCCCACTCACCACCACAGAATCTTTACTCTTATTTTCAGTGCACAATAGCAGCCGTCATTCTAAGGCTACATTTTAGACCATCTTCGATTGCTACTATTTGTCATTACCTTAATCAGTTAGATTTGTATTCACTGAGATAAGTGAATGTTTACGTTTTGGCATTAGAAGCTACAGTTTTTAGCCCGTTGAGCGATTTGCCACTAAAACACGATTCGTTAATTTCTTCAGGGCTAGAAACTTTTTCGTGAAAGGTTTCCTTTTCATCTGCTTCCTTCATTTTCATAGTCATTAATTGTCTTGTGTAGTTGTTTAGCCTAGTATAGCTTTCCGCAACATATAGCTACTTTTGACATCATCGTCTCTCTCTCTCTCCTCTCCTCCTCCTCCTCTCTCTCGCTCTCTCTTCTCTCTCTCTCTCTCTCTCTCTCTCTCTCTCTCTCTCTCTCTCTTTGAGAATAATTTTCTGCTTTAGAGAGAGTGTAAACTTCATCTACATGTTCAGGCCTGAACCGGGTGGTGGGGTGGGGGGGAGATCGTCCAAAAGTTTCTGTGACTATCCTCATTGAACTGTAGGTACTTACAAAAAAAAATGTTTTTTTTGACAAGTCTTTTTTTATATAAGTTTTGTCTTTAAACATTGATATCATTCATATTATCAAGAGTGATAATAGGAATATGATATATAGGCCACTATATTTGTAAATGATTTTAAGTAAAATTCTGTAGACCAGTCAGTACTTTTTAATAACATCTATTCGGGTAGAAGGGCACAGACCGCATACCCAATTTTTCTTCTTAATATAACTAAAATAACATTTTTAAGTACTTCATCTTGTACTATATACCTATATAGGCAGTCACATTTGTAGATGATAATGTCCAGTTTTGAGAACAACACCCCCCCCCCACACACCATAAAAAAAAAAAAAAAAAACTGGGTACGGGACTGATATTTTTCTCTGAAGGTTGCCTTTATATTTAGTATAATATTTCATGACAAGGATTGTCACCTTTGTATTCAATTCTTTAATACAGGGCTGTGTTTCATTTCCGCTCGCACTGTATCTTCATTGTTTTAATTTCTTTTTATAAATGCAGCTGGTTTCTTCATAATTCTCGTTTCAATTTCATTTTAGGGCCTTTTATTTACAGTTTTCTTGTCTATTTTTACGCGATATTTATATAAAAAAAAATTCTTCGATGCTTTTATTCCAACACTTTCCATAAAGGTTAAGAACCTGGTCTACGCTGAACATCTAATTTTGTTCTTCTAATCTTTTCTATTTTTACACTATTACTTTCTATCATACATTCATAAAACATTGTTTAACTCTGGGAAATTTTTGTTTTAAAAATGCAGCCGTGATCGTCTTTGGTTCTTTGATTATTCCTATAGACTTACGTCATGAGATAAGGGCTATGAGACTCTAAGGCCTCCTTCATTTCTTTTTATGCCTAATATGTTCCAGTTCTTTACTATAGTAGGATCATGCTGTGGTCGGATTATACTATTTTTTTTTTATTTACAGTGACATCACTCGTCAGCCTTATACATACTACATCTTCTTCTTTGATTAAGGCACAGCCTTTAACAGTGTTTTTTTTTTTTTTTTTTTTTTTTTTTTTTTTTTTTTTTTTTTTTTGCCCTTTTCCATCCTGTTCCTCTAACCTTCCACATAATGTTTGAAGTCATCAGATTCTACTCCTTTTGCTATGTCTAAAAGCATTTTTCTTATCATCAGTATTGTTTTTACCCCATTTACCAATTTATAATTCCATAACACTATCTATTTTTTCTTCGCCTGTCTTTGACATCTGAATCTCTTCGGATGATCCGCATATTCTTGTTTGTTCCACCATTTTGCCTTAACCCTAACCAGTTCTTATCTACTGTGACTTATGATGACTTTGTTCACGTTATTTCCACTGTCACATTTGCTAACCTTCTTTGATTGCTACTACCTCCTCCGTGTAGGTACTACCCTTCTATTATTACCAAACACTGAAGCATATTATTTCACTCATTTCCTCTTCCTTCAAGTGTCTCCCGGTAGCATATTTTTACCAGTTTAACATGTTCTGTGGTTTCTTCTCACGGTTTTACTGCAATTTGGTTATTATTTAAGTTTACCTCACACAAATTATCAAAATATGTTAAAAACAATTCATTGCGGATCCTTAGTAAACTTTCATACAGTTTTCGCTTTTATATATAGCTTCCTTATTGTTATTATTATAACAATGATTTTATCGTTTCAAACCCCTAAACTAAGGCAAGCTAGAATGTTCTTAGAAGTTGCTTTCTCCATGTTGCTTTCACTACAAAACATTTTGTGGGCTTTATAATAGCAAATATACTTAATATATGTGAAGGATAACATAAATCTGTCCCTATTCGATTTCTTGATGCGA
>NC_087201.1:57058422-57175922 GCF_015104395.2 Macrobrachium nipponense | reverse complement strand
AATGCTCTCGGCCCTAGCCTTTTATTTTCGTGTGAAGTGAAAGTGAAATGGTAAATGCAGTATTCTTTTTCATTTTATGTATTATTTTCATTATGGATCAAGTTTTCCGCTCATACCTGGGTTTTGATCCTTATGCACTTGCGCTCGGTGCCGAGGGCGTGAAGGCTCAGTCCGAGCCGTGTTTTGGTCAGTGGTGCAGTGGATGTTGTGCGGGGGCGGGAAGAGTGAAAGCCTGCCAAGAAGTTGTCGGAAAGCTCTCTCGCGACTCCCTCGGTAACCGATTCTTCGGCTTCTTTCCTGCCCCCCCCGCTCAGCTCCCACTTATGGCATCTTCCCCTTTGGGGGGGGGTTTCGGGGCCCTTCTTCTTCGCCTGACCCATCGAGTGTAGAGGAGGGCGTTCGTTACCCGACGTCCATTTGTTCGGGGTCTTCCGTTCGTTTGGGGTAGGGCTCGCCCCCCCCCCCCCCCTGCATGAGGGGGAACTCCTCCTACTTACCCGACTTTTGCTTCCACAGGTGCTTCTGCCGTGAGGGATGACCTTGGTCAGGTATGGACGTTTTTGGGACTGCAGGGCGTGCCGAGTTGTCAGGGGCTGCTTCACTTTTTGGCGGGGTCCGGTGCGGTCCCTTGGAGCGGTGACCACGACGACAACCAACTTGTCGACTCCAGGGTACGCCGCCCCTCCTCACCTGGTTTACTTGCCGCACGTGGTGTCTGTCTCACCTACAGCCACTGTGCAGGGGCCAATTGCCGTACCGAGGGGGGGCGTGCCGCCGCCGCCCGGGTTTGCTGTGCTGCCGCGACCAGACTTCCGCTGCCCCAAGAGCTCGTCCCCAGACCTGCCACTGGTACCCGGGATGTCATTGGCTGACGCTAATACAAAAAGAGGTGCTAGACCTATGCCAACAACCCTCAGAATTAATACCGCACACTGAGAACACCTTACAGGATTGGAAATCCTGGCAAGGTCGCCAAAATATGTTATGACCCTTCTCAAAGGGCTAACACCAAACCAGAAAACAGAAATACACACTATCTTGCCAACAGGTGTTCTCTAAAGTTAAAGTCACAGAGGGTGAAATAACAATCAGTGTGCCAATATTAACAATGAGGGATAACAAATACCAGAGATAAAATACTAAAGTTTATTACAAAATTGTTAAAGTAAGAAATGAAAAACAGAACCTCTGAAAATACAATAAAAAGTGAATGCCAATCACACAATGAAAACAAAATTAAAGCAAATCACCTACACCATTAATGATAGAACAAATAAACATACATACCAAATAAAGAGGGGGTTCTGAAAGGGAAAGGAAATGTCGGCCAGATAGAAGCCTAACAATTTACAATACTAATAGAAATTCCCTTTTCTAAACATGGTGGCCACCAAAAGTCTAAATCTCCACGGGGATCCTCCTGGAGTAAGCAGGCACTGCTGGACCATAGGGCGTGACAGCAGCGGACAAATAAGATAGGGATGGCTTGTCCCATAAACTACAGGGTCCGCACATAAAGGCTGCAAGGCAGGTATAGCCTTCAGGGTCCTAAGTCAGGCCTGACCACAACACAATGGACTCAAGTCCCTCACCATTAATAAAAATGTGATGACTTATACCTGCACTCGGCGAGGTCCCCTGGGCAAATACTGGCCCAAGGCTACAGCAAGTGGAAAAGTAGCAGTGTTGTGGACAACTCCAGCTCGAAATAGAGAAAATTCTTCCAGAATTGCAGAGTTAAATTTGCTGTAGTTCCAGAGAGGTCGTATAACACAAAGGCCAGAAACAGACTGCCATACCTGGGCACAGGGACTTCCAAAGTCGCCTCGGAATACTCCAAGGAAACCGAAAACAGGATTCTGGGAATAAACTGGCCAAGTATCAAACTCAAAATAACGTGGAGGAAGAAAACTTAACCCTTAAACGCCTATTGGAGGTATTTTACGTCAAGATAAATTGTCTGTCGGGTGCCGATTAGACGTATTTTACGTCGATATAGAACAGTTTTTTTAAAAAATTTGCGGAAAAATACTTATAGGCCTACCAGCCGAAAACTTTTGAATCATGCGCCTTGGGGGATGCCGGGACTTTACGGATCAAGGTGTTGTTTTGTTTACAATCGTTACGCAGGCGCGCAAGTGCGAATTTCTTTCTCATCGCACTAAAAAGTATCAGTGACATCTCAGAAATTATTTCGTCACTTTGACATAATTTTTGCAGCATTTTAAATTAGCCGTAACATGGAGTATTATATATGAAAATGTGCGCAATTTCATGTAGAATACAACAGTGAAATACTCATGATTGTAGCTTTTATCGGTTTTGAAATATTTCCATATAAATAATGATAAGTGCCAAAATTTCAACCTTCAGTCAACTTTGACTCTACCGAAATGGTCGAAAAACGCAATTGTAAGCTAAAACTCTTATATTTTAGTAATATTCAATAATTTACCTTAATTTTGCCACAAATTGGAAGTCTCTAGCACAATGTTTCGATTTATGGTGAATTTATGAAAAAAAAAAACATTTTTCTTACGTTCGCGCAATAACTCTTCCGAAAAAATCATACGTGTGATTGTCGTAATGTTTGCACCATTTTAAATTAGCCGTTACAAAAGTTTTATATATGGAAATGTGCGCAATTTCATGCACAATACATCTAAAAACAACCCATGGTTGTAGCTTTTATCAGTTTTGAAATATTTTCATATAAATAACGATAAGTGCAAAAATTTCAACCTTCGGTCAACTTTGACTACCGAAATGGTCGAAAAACGCAATTGTAAGCTAAAACTCTTATATTCTAGTAATATTCAATCATTTACCTTCATTTTGCAACAAATTGGAAGTCTCTAGCACAGTATTTTGATTTATGGTGAATTTATGAAAAAAAAAAATTTGTTCCGACACGGCATACAAACCTTCGGTCCTTTTACAATAGGAAGGTACTAGCGGCAGCTGGATAGGTCGTAAGCTTTCGAACAAGGGGTTCGGTAGTTAACTGCTTGTCCGACAGGCGCGCGCGCGCGACTGGGAGGTAAACAAATCACTTTTGCTTTCGGCCTGCTGGCGTGTGGACGTGTATCGTCGCTCTCTGCCCGCTTCATCGTCGTTTGCTTTCGCATGATTGTGTTTTTCTTTTTCTATGTATCTAGTGAAACTGAATTGTAAGTACAATCATTTCATTGAATTCAATTGTGAATTAAAGGAATCTTGGTTCACAACGCCCTCCGATTACCCGAGTGCCGGGACTGAAGGGCGTAATTGCGGGAATTCATTTTCCCAGAATGATCCTCGGATTGTGTATGCTCGGTGCCGGGGGCGGGAGCGCTCGCTCCGAGCGTATATTGGGTTGGAAATGTGTAGATGAAAATCGTAAGTAAGTGCTCTTTTCATTTATATTTTTTTGACCTGTATGCCCGTTGCCGAACGAATGCGCTCGACACGGAAACTTATTCAGTATGAAAGTGGAATCGCAAGTACAGTATTCTTTTTCATTTTCATATATTATTTTTTATTGTAGCAATACTCATTTTGGATCAGTTTCCGAGCTTACCCGGAGATTGATCCTTCCCCCTTTTTATTTTTGAATGAAGTGAAATCGCAAGTGCAGTTCTTTTTCATTTTCATTTTTTTATTGAGATTGCATTGTTGACTGGGATCAATGTTCCGCTATTCACGGGAATTGATCCTTCCCCTTTTTTATTTGTATGAAGTGAATCGCAAGCGCAGTAGTCTTTTCATTTTCATATATTTGTTGATTGCATCAATTCATTATGGATCAAGGTTTCCAGAAACCTTGATCCATAAAGGTAAGGAATGAAACCTTTCACCCTTGCGCTCGGTACCGAGGGCGCAAATGCGCTCGATCCGAGCCCTTCTTCATTGTGAAGTGAATCGTTTGCAAGATGCATTTTAATTTTGTTCCTTATT
This sequence comes from Macrobrachium nipponense, assembly GCF_015104395.2. NCBI lineage: Eukaryota > Metazoa > Arthropoda > Malacostraca > Decapoda > Palaemonidae > Macrobrachium > Macrobrachium nipponense. The sequence goes on along the minus strand of NC_087201.1, from coordinate 57,171,986 downwards.
ATTGATTGCATCAATATTATTTGGTTCAAGTTCCGCTCAGTCAGGGAATTGATCCTTATGCCTTGTATTCGTGCCGATGGCACGATTGCTCTAGGGCTCTTATTTTGTTGTTGGGTACATGGGTACTGTGCGGGGGTGGGGAACGAGACCCCCTCCCGCTCAGTTCCCACAGATGGCTCTTCCCCTTAGGGGGGGGGGAGGTTATCGGCGTTCTTCTCCTCGCCCGATCCGTCGAGCGCGGGGGAGGGCGCTCGGTGCCCGATGTACAATTGTATTAGGGGTCTTCCACTCGTGCGGGAGGGATCAAACCCCCGCAAGAGGGGATTTCCCCCCCATTAATCGCTACTACTATTATTTCCGCAGGTGCTACTGCCACGAGAGTGGACCTTGGTGAGGTATGGGCGTCCTTCCAATTGCAGAGCGTGCTGGTGTCCAGGGGCTGCGGTTCTATGTCTGGGCCTACTGCGGTCACCCATGGAGTGGTGACCACGCAACCAGGTGACGACGTCCCTCCTCACCTGGTGTACTCGCCTCACGTGGTAACAGTCTTGCCTACAGCCGCTGTGAAGTGCCGTTCGCCGTACCGAGAGGGGGGCGTGCCGCCGCCGCTCGTGGTTGCCGCGCTGCAGCGACCACACTTCCGCTGCCCTAGAACTCGCCCCTGGACCTGCCGCCGGTACCAGGATGTTGCTGGCTGCTGCTCCACTTCCTGTGTTTCCGGTGCTGCCTGCCGTACCTGCCGATTCTGGGCTGACTGTCCATGCAGTTACTGCGCTGGCTGTCCCTGCCGTTGCTGCGCGGGCTGTTCCTGCCGTTGCTGCGCTGGCGGTCCCTACCGATGATGTGCTGGCCGTGCCTGCTGTTCCTGAGATGCCCATACCTGCTGATGTCGTCCCTGTTCGTGGTGGTACTACCCCAGACTTTGGTCTGTCTGTACAGGTGCGTCCGGGCCCTGTGGCTTCGGCTACAGCAGCCCCGGCTCCGCCCTGGATAGCAGATCTTACGTCTGTCCTGAGGAAGCTGACGAAGAAGAGGAGGAAGGTGTCGTGGTCGTCGTCTTCATCTTCTTCATCGTCGTCGGCCGCCGCCTCTTCCCCTTCGACTTCTAAGGCTTTACAGCCGAGGAAGAAGAAGGTCGCCTCCTCCCTCCTAAGAAGCTTCCTCGGGAGCTTCTCGGGACCCGTCTCACCTCGGTGGGACGGGAGGGTTCCTTCCGCTGGTCCTCCTGCTCCTTCGGGAGCGGGGCCCGTCTCTTCTTCCGCAAGGAAGAAGACTACGGGGACCAGAGGGGTACCGGCTAACACCGGTACTTCCTCGCCTGGTGTCAGTGGTTCTGCCACTGCATCAGGGTCCGTCTCGGCCTCTCGTTCGCGGGAGGTACCGAGTGTACGGTCGCCTACCAGCGACCGTGCAGCCAGGAACCAGACCTCTGAGTCCGCTCAGCGTCAGGTTCACGGCACGGGGCGGAAGACTGGTGACAGCCGCTCATGCGACTCTCACCAGACCAGCTCTCACTCTCGCGGTGAACAGCTGGCTACCCGGGGACGTGACGGTCCACGACCGACACGGCTGAGGCTGGGAAGAGGTCCTCCCGTTTGCCGGTGCCAGCCACGGCTGGAACCAGCGACGTGACGTGCCGTGAGGACAAGCCGGTCTCACTGCGACAGTGGAGCCTGCAGGTCGCCTGACCGTCGCTCTCACAGAGAGCGATCGGGTACGGCAACCAGCACCAGCTCTTCTGACACTCGAGATCGGGGCCGCTGTGCTCAGTCCCAGCCGTTCTCCACAGCGAGACGGTTCGACCAGGCCTGCAGCTCGATCGTCACCGCGGGTTGACGATCGCCTGCAGCCCTCCAAGCCTGCTGGTCCTGCCAGCGAGCGACGAGGGAGCGTCAGGTCTGCCTCTCCCGTACCTTCAACCTCCTCGGGTTACACCGGGAGGAGCGAGGTATTGAGGAGTGATCGTGAGGGGTGCGCCCCTCATGATCCCACCACGACGCCCTACGTGCCAGGCACGGTTCTTGGACCGGCCAGGACGTATGCGCAAGTGGATGGGGAAGACCGAGAGGGCTGTCGCTGTTCCCCCTTCTTAGGAGGAAGGTTCTCGGAATATGCTCTTGTTCGAAGGGCTTAACGGTCCCACTCTGCAAGATGCTGTGACTTCCGAGATCCAGAGGAACTTTGCCGAGGTTACGGCGCTGATTCGTCAGCACAATGACCTCGGGGAAGGATCGCCGCTCCCACCAGCAGAGCCACGTCTCGGCTCGAGTCGTTTTGGGGCCCGAGAGGGAATCCAAATCGACGGTGGGTCTGCAGCGATCGGAGCTTGCCGACTGGGTTGAGCCAGGTAGTCTCTCGTCTCCGGACAAGAAGGCTCTCTCGGTTCTGGACGGTCGAACAAGCTCCTTCACCTCCTCTACTGCGACAGAGGCGTTTCTACGTGTCTTCGGACATCGTATTTATATATCCCTTCGGTCCTCCTGAGGTTTCGACCTCGACGAGGACTGGAATGAGTCGGAGCGGTATCGGCTCTCTCCTGTCAGGTCTCGATCAGCCCCAACCAGACGACGTTCACAGTGGAAGGACGGCATTCCCCCTCACCTGCTGCCGGAAGTGGGGGAGTGCCTGGCCAGCCATTGGGACCCGGTCCAACAGCAGGCGTACGTTCCAGGGGCATCGAAGGACGTAGCATTGAGACAGGAGATCAAGACCATGCTGAGCAAGAGAACTGTAGAAATCGGTACGGATCAGTCACCGGGCTTTACAGCCGACTCTTCCTGGTGGAAAAGTCTACGACAGGCTGGCGCCCAGTGATAGATCTCTCTTCCCCGAACCGGTTGGTTCGCCAGACCCGGTTCACGATGGAGACGGCACGCTCAGTGCTCGACTCTATCAGGGAGAACGATTTCATGCTTTCAGTGGACTTGAAGGATGCGTATCTACAAATACCCATTCAACAGTCCTCCAGAAAGTACCTCCGCTTCATCCTCGACGGGACGGTGTACCAGTTCAGGCCACGTTGCTTCGGTCTCTCAACCGCCCCACAGGTGTTCACACGAGTGTTCACTCTGGTGTCTGCTTGGGCCCATTCGCACGGGATACGTCTGATGAGGTATCTCGACGATTGGTTAGTCCTGGCGAGCTCCCGCTCGCAGTTGCTACAGGACAGGGATCGACTGCTCGAGTTCTGTCGCGATCTGGGGATCGTTCTGAACTTCGAAAAGTCCGATCTCGAGCACAAGCAGAGGATGAAGTACCTGGGTATGCTGATCGACACGGTAGCAGATTCAGGGAGGCAGCCAACCAGTTCCTGTCTCGGCAGGAACAGGTAGCTCAGCAATGGCAAGTCGTGATCGGACACCTGTCGTCACTCGAGAAGCCAGTCCCTAACGGGCGTCTTCACCTGCGGCCTCTTCAGGGAGACCTAAGGAGAGTTGGTCACAGGCGACGGATCCCCCAAGCCTTCCATGGTCACTGACACAGGAGGTGAGGCAGGACCTAGCCAGGTGACTGGACGACAGGAACCCCTTAAGAGGAGTGCCTCCGCGCACTCTCCCCCCGGACATGCAGCTGCTCTCAGACGCATCGACCGAGGGATGGGGGGCACACCTGGAAGAGTTGCGGACTTCAGGAGTGTGGTACGAGAACGACAAGCACCTTCACATCAATGTACTGGAACTAAAGGCAGCGTTCCTTGCTCTCCAAGAGTTCCAGGACCGCTTGATGGGACACTCAGTGGTGTTGATGTACGACAACACCACGGTGGTGGCTTACGTCAACAAACAGGGGGGGCCTAGTGTCTCTCCCGTTGTATCAGTTGACTCGGCAGGTGCACGAGTGGGCCGAGGCACACTCAATAGAGCTGTCGGCACGCTACATTCCCGGGAAGGAATGTAGTAGCAGACACGCTCAGCCGTCGGGATCAGGTGATAAGGACCGAATGGTCTCTACACCAGGACGTGGCGGAAAGGCGGCTTCGAACCTGTGGGGGCGACCAGTCGAGGATCTGTTCGCCATCCGGCACATCAGGAAGCTCCAGGTGTTCTTCTCGGCCGTGCCGGATCCATGGGCAGCTGCAGAGGACGCTCTTCAACACCCGTGGGACAACCTCTTCGCCTATGCCTTTCCCCCCGTTCAGCCTGATTCGCAAGGTGATCAGTCGAGCACTGGTCATCCCGAATCTCAGGATGATCCTGATGGCTTCCAAATGGCCACAGGCCATTTGGTATCCGGACCTGCTGGCTCTTCTCGCAAGAGAACCGAGAGAGATTCCCCATTCGCACAACCTTCTCGGCCAGCCACACGTCGAGCGGTACCACCGAGCAGTCCAGTCCCTACGTCTTCACGGCTGGCTGTTATCCACCTTCTCTTGCGAACGAGAAGCTTTTTTCGTAGCGCAGCAACAGAGATGGCTGGAAACGTCCGTCAGTCCTCTGCAGCTGTGTACCAGGGGAAGTCGGCCGTCTTCGGTGGTTGGTGTCGTAGACGGGGCCGGCCTATCTCTTCTCAAGCCACTCTTCAGCAGGTAGCGGATTTCCTCGTTTTTTCTTCGCCGAGGAAGCTCCTCTAAGTTCCCACAGTCAAGGATACAGAGCCGCCTTGTCGCTCCTCCTGAACTGACGGGATTGGACATCTCGAACTCGTTCGAGATCTCCTTGCTTAGGAGCAGCTTCCAAAAGGTCTTGCCAACCCAGGGAACTCAAATGACCCTCGTCTTGCTGGACCTGGCATCGGCGAAGAGAGTACGGGAGCGTCATGCAGATAATGATGTGGATGAGATGCTGCTTTGTCCTGGGAGGACGCTACGGCGCTATCTGAAGAGAACTCGACACCTCGGGCCTGAGTGTCGACGCCTATCGTTTAGCAACGGGTCAAACAAGAAAGAAGTATCAAGAAACACTCTTTCGTCCTGGCTGCGTGAGGTCTTCAGGAGGGCGTATGAGGCTGATGGTAGTGACGACATCCGTACGTCCCGTCCGAGAACTCACGAAGTCAGAAGTATTGGCCCCTCGTTGGCGTTTCGTAAGAACTTCTCCGTGGCGCAGGTATGGAAGGCAGGGGTCTGGTACAACCAGACCACCGGCAACTTCCTTATACCTCTTGGATATTGCCCATAGGTCCTTGGATCGGTTTCCTTAGGACCCGTGGTGGCTGCTCAACACGTCGTCTAGCTAACCCAGACCCTAGCAGGCTGAACAGCATCGAGTCCTGGTGTGACTGTATGAATAGATAGTGATGAGAAAGTGACTGGCTTCTCTTTCTATCTTTTTCTTCCCCTCCCCTCATCATGTGGGTAGAGGGATACGGTCATCACCCTGCTGGATAAGGACGAGATGCCGGTGAGCTATATGACAGAGCCCCATCCTATCCCTTTCACGAGGGATGGGAGCAGAATATCCCCACTTTCCTTCTACAAGGGGGGAAGTGGATGCCTACAAGAGTCAAAACCATGACTTTAACTTTGCTCCTGTACAGGAACAAGTTCTTACATTGCTGGTACGAAGAGATACGCTTGCCTCTCTCTTAGTACTCGGTCCAGAGGTCTGACCATTGATCCTGCGGTGCACACCCCGATCAATCGGAGACAGAGGCTTGGATCCCTCCCTCGCTCTTACGACCAGGGAGGCTTCCAAGGTTGGGCGAACACCAGTCTGTTCACAAAAGACTCAGATTCCACCCCCACCAAGAACAAGTGAGTCTTCCTATTGTAAAAGGACCGAAGGTTTGTATGCCGTGTCGGAACAAATGACAATTTGTCTAAAATTGCATTTTTCCTAACTATACAAACCTGAGGTCCTTTTACACATAGCCCCACCTCATGCCACCCCTCACTCTGCAGTTTTTGCTTGGGCCAAAAGCAAAAGTGATTTGTTTACCTCCCAGTCGCGCGCGCGCGCCTGTCGGACAAGCAGTTAACTACCGAACCCCTTGTTCGAAAGCTTACGACCTATCCAGCTGCCGCTAGTACCTTCCTATTGTAAAAGGACCTCAGGTTTGTATAGTTAGGAAAAATGCAATTTTAGACAAATTGTCATTTTTTCCTTACGTCCGTGCGGTAACTAACGAAAAAATCATACGTGCGATTGTCGTAATGTTTGCACCATTTTAAATTAGCTGTTACATAAAGTTTTATGTATGAAAATGTGCGCAATTTCATGTAGAATAGAACTAAAAATAATTGAAGGTTGTAGCTTTTCTCATTTTTGAAATATTTGCATATAAATCACGATAAATAGAAAAAAAAACCACGTTCGGTCAACTTTGACTGTACCGAAATGGTCGAAAAACGCAATTGTAAGCTAAAACTCTTAGTCTAGTAATATTCAGTCATTTATCTTCATTTTGAAACAAATTTGAAGTTTCTAGCACAATATTTAGATTTATGGTGAATTTTTAAAAAAAACTTTCCTTCCCTCTCCCCGCTTATTCTCCGCCGCAAATCTCCGAAATGGGTACGTTGCATTCTCGGAATATTTGCTCCATTTCATATTAGGCGTTTCATAGAGTTTTATATATGAAAATGTGCACAATTTTATGTAAAATGCAACAAAAAATAATTGAAGGTTGTAGATTTTCTCATTTTTGAAATATTTGCATATAAAAAAAATATATATTAAAAATTCGACATTTGATCAAATTTAACTCATCCGAAATGGTCGAAAACTGCAATTGAAAGCTAAAACTCTTACCGTATAGTAAATTTCAATCATTTATCTTCATTTTGAAACAAATTGGAAGTTTAGAACAATATTTAGATTTATGGTGAATTTTTAAAAAAAACATTTTTTTACGTCCATGTGTTACGAATTCATGCATCATTTTGTGATAATATTTTCTCTGTGTTTCTTTGATCGTTTTACAATGTGTTATATACCAAAATGATCGCAATTTAGTGTACAATACAACGAAAAAAATTAACTCGTTAGCTTTAACCGTTTTGCTCACAGCGCGATTTGAATACAATTATATATGAAATTTTGTTTTCATACAATCAACTTACCTGTCAGATTATACATAGCTAAGACCTCCCCCCCCCGTCCCGACAGAAATTCAAATTTCGCCCGCCTCGCTACAGGTAGGTCAGGTGATCTACCGGCCTTGCCCTGGGCGGCCAGGACTAGGAACCATCCCCGTTTTCTATCATATTTTCTCTGTCGCCGGTGGTATCAACATTGTTGTTATTACCTCCTGACTTAGATTCATTTTTGCAACAATTTGATCAACGTTTTTCGGCTTTTTGTGACGTATTTGGATCAGTGTTTTTGGCATTCGCTACTGTGGCACTGTTTTTGGAATAACTCTTTTGGATTTTTCTCAGTATGTCTGATTCTAATGTGAGTGTGAGAATGTGTGTGAATGTAGGCTGCAGGGTGAGGATACCGAAGGCTTCGGTTGATCCTCACACTGTATGCCGTAAATGTAGGGGGTCAGTGTTCTGCTATTAATACTTGTAAGGAATGCGAGGGATTGAATGCAGAAGAGTGGAAGACTTTGACTTCTTATTTGAAGAAGTTAGAGAGGGATAGAGTTAGACGACTGAAAGGTGTGAGTTCAAGGCCTATTGAGCCTTTCACGGATAATTCTAATCCTACTGATGTAGATTCTCCCTATATATCTCATTCTCAGAGTGCTTTTTCGGATTCGGCATCGGAAATCGCCAATCTGAAAGCTACTATTAGAGACATGAAGTCCAAGATGGCTGGACTCTAAAGGTAAGGCTAGTGATAGTGAACATTTCAGTGAAGTGAGTTCTCCCATGTTGTGGAGGGGGCGTTTGATCGTCCCTGCGACGCTCCCAGGCCTAGACCTCTTCCAAGCTCCCATGCCCAGAGGAGAAGGAAAGTCGAAAGCCTTAAGGAGGTCGTGGGGGAACATCCCCAACGGCTCAGACGTCCCTTCAGCTAGCTCTGCTTCATGGCAGGCGGCTCAAGGGCGCTATAGAGAAAAAGCGTCCTTCGCGAGTGTTTCTCGTCCTCTCCCTCCCTCACCTAAACGAGGGTGGAAGGAGTCGACCTTATCGAGACCGCTGAAGCGTCATATGAAGGCCCGACATGATTCGAGCCCAGAGCGTTTTCTCAGATGACGCTCCGTCTGCTATTAAGAAAGCGAAGGTGGCGTCAGCGTCACCTGACGCTGGTGCGGGAGTACCCCTTCATTCTTCTTCCCCGAGTGATGACGGGAAAGAGGCGTCATGCACTAGACGTGGGAGAAGCGTCAAGAAAGATAATTATGGCGGTTCAAGAACAACTGTCTTCTCTTGTGGGAGTGTTAGCGCCCCGTCGGAAAGACGTGACGCTTCCAATTAAGAAGTCTCGTCCTCTCTCACCTGCTCGAAGAGAAGCGTCAGACAGACGTGAAACTGCTAAACGTCTTGCAGAAGCTGCGAGTTCGGCGAGAGCTAGAACGGGGGCTTACGAGAGTTTCGTAAAGCCAGAGAAACGTAAGACGTCTTTGAGAAGTGAAGCGTCATTCAAAGCGGATCTTAGACGTGACGCTCCATCCAATATTGTGACGCCGAGTAGGACGCCTTTAGAGAGCGGAGCGTCTTCCAGGCGCGAAGCGTCATCAAGACGTCAGCAAGAGACGTCAGCCATGACGCTCGGAGAACGGGAAGCGTCATACAAGGCGTCTTCTAAAGTTCAAGAGAAGCCGGAGCTTGTGACGCCTTCCAAGTCTTTTAAAACGGGAAAGAGGAAAGAGTATCATTCCCTTAGCCCCTCTCCTATTAGGAGTTTGTCTCCTCCAGAAGAGGAAAGTTCAGAAAGGAGAACGGAGAATCAGATAAATCCCGAGTTGGAGGAAAACTCGGATGATGAAGATCATGGAAGAGAGGGTTTGTCCAACTATAAGGTTTTGACTACCCTGCTTCTTGAGGAGTATGGAGACGAGTTGACTCCTGCTGCTCCTCCTTCTCCGCGCTCGTCTTTTACAGTGCTGAAGACGAAGAAGCCCTCGTCTTTTCTAAACATGAAACCCACCATCTCGATGAAGCGGGCATTACACGCCTTAGACTCATGGATGAAGTCTAAGAAAGACTTAGTCAGGACAGTCTTTTGCATGCCTCCAGCAAGATTAGCTGGGGAAAAGAGGCATATGGTATAAGACGGGAGAGAATATGGGTATCGCTCTCCCTTCTACAACAGAGGCAGATTTTTCGACTTTGGTTGACGCTTCAAGGCGTCCAAGTCTCAATTCTGCACGAATTACATGGAGTATTTCTGAACTGGATCATCTCCTCAAGGGACTCTTTCATGTATTGGAAGTCTTCAACTTCTTAGATTGGTCCCTTGGGGGTGATGTCCAAGAAAGCTCATGATTCAGAAGGAATCGAACCTGAAGCCCTGTTATGCATTTTGTCTTGCATTGACAAAGCGGTACAGGATGGTTCTTTTGAAGTCTCTTCATTATTTGGAGCAGGTCTTTTAAAGAAAGGACGGTGTATGGCGCCTTCTTAACAAAGGCAGTCTCGCATGCTCCAGAGGGCCAGCTCTAACTCTACGGTTACTGCGCCTCGTTTCTGACTTTTTGTTCCCTTCCTCAGTTTAGTGAAGGACGTTGCTCACTCTTTAACTGAAGAAGTCGACTCAGGATTCTTCTGACGCAGTCAGATAGGAAGAAGAAACCGGTTTCGGTATCTGACAAGAAAGGACCTAGTACATCAATGCAGCCCTTTCGAGGTGGTCCGACCTCCAGACCTCCCGCAAGAAGGAAGGCTCGGAGAAGAGAGGTTAGGTCTGCCTTTCGTCCCTTTAAAAAGGGAAAATGAAACATCGCTCCTCCAAGCACCAGTAGGTGCCAGGCTCCTGGGATTCGTGGAGGCCTGGACACTGATAGACGCGGACGCGTACTTCATTGACTATCATAAGGAAGGGATATCGTACCCTTTCCTGAACACTCCTCCCTAACGTCAATACCAAGGGAACTATCAGCCAAGTACAAGGACCCTGTGCTGAGGGATACTCTTCGATCGATGGTGGAACAAATGTGGGACAAGAGAGCGATAGAAACTAGTACTGGATCAAAACTCCCCGGGGTTTTACAATCGCCTTTTTCTAGTTGGCGAAAGCCTCGGGAGGCTGGAGACCAGTACTGGACGTCAGCTCTCTGACAAATTTTGTTCAGAAGGAGAAGTTCTCCATGGAGACTTCTGCTTCAGTCCTAGCGTCATTACGACAAGGAGATTGGATGGTGTCTCTAGATCTCCAGGACGCCTACTTTCACGTCCCGATCCACCCTTCATCGAAGAAGTACCTCCGTTTCATGACGGGGGGAAGGATCTTTCAGTTCAGAGCCTTGTGTTTCGGCCTGTCAGCTCCTCAGGTCTTCACAAGCCTATGAAGAATGTGGCGAGATTTCTTCACCTCAAAGGAGTTGCAAATGTCTCTATGTATCTAGACGACTGGCTAATCAGGGCCAGATCGGAGAGACAGTGCTTGGAGGACCTAAAGTTGACTCTGGATTTGACCAAGGCGTTGGGATTGCTTGTGAACCTCGAGAAGTCTCAAGTTGACCCCCAGACAAGACCTAGTCTACCTTGGGGATTCGGATGGATTCTCGGGGTTTTCGAGTTTTTCCTTCGCAAGAGAGAACCGCAAAAGGTTTGAGGATAATCTCTCTCTTCTTAGAGAAGCAACAAACGTCGGCGAGGGAATGGTTGAGCCTTCTGGGGACGCTTTCCTCGCTGGAACAATTCTTCCCTCTAGGAAGACTTCATTTACGTCCACTTCAATTCTTCCTCAAGAGGTCTTGGAGCTGGAAAACCAAAAACCGGACAACTGTCGGACGTTTTTCCCATCCCAGTGGAGTTAAAGGCACACCTACAGTGGTGGTTGCTACCTCTGGAAGAGAACAAAGGGATCTCTCTAAGAACACAGAACCCAGACCTAGTGTTGTTCTCCGACGCGTCGGAGACAGGTTGGGGAGCGACATTAGGCTCAGAGGAAGTGTCAGGCACCTGGGAACCAGCACAGGTGTCCTGGCACATAAACTGCAAGGAGCTCTTCGCCGTACATCTGGCCTTAAAGAGCCTAGAACCGCTGGTGTCAAACAAGGTAGTGCAAGTAAACGTGGACAACACCACCGCTCTTGCCTACATTCGAAAACAGGGAGGGACGCACTCCTCGTTCCTTTACGAGCTCACGAGAGACCTATTACTTTGGACGTCTCACAGGAGCATCTCCCTGCTGACAAGATTCGTACAGGGAGTAAGGAATGTGAGGGCGGACAGGCTCAGCAGGAGGAACCAGGTCCTTCATACAGAATGGACTCTACACGAGGAAGTGTGTCTCGATCTCTGGTCTCTGTGGGGAACTCCTCATGTGGATCTCTTCGCAACATTCATTTCAAAAAGGATCCCAGTGTTTTGCTCGGTCGTGGAAGATCCAAGAGCAATTATGGTAGACGCCTTCCTGCTAAACTGGTCTCGAGTAGACGTTTATGCTTTTCCCCCATTCAAAATCCTGGGGTTGGTAATGAAAAAGTTTGTGGCGTCAAAAGAGACGAGGATGACGTTAATAGCCCCCTTTTGGCCGGCCCAGGAATGGTTCACGGAGGTGGTAGAGTGGATCGTAGACTTTCCAAGATCCCTACCAAGAAGGACGGATCTTCTCAGACAACCACACTTCAAGAGGTACCATCAAAACCTCCCCGCTCTCGCTCTGACTGCCTTTCGACTATCGAAAGACTTGTCAGAGCGAGAGGCTTTTCTCGCGAAGTGGCAAGCGCGATCGCGAGAGCACGCAGAACCTCCACTACGAAAGTATACCAGTCGAAGTGGGAGGTATTTAGAAGGTGGTGTAGAACCAAGAAGTTGTCCTCCTCCTCTACCTCTATAGCGGAAATTGCTGATTTCTTGCTATTCCTGAGAGTAAAATCACCAATACTAGCCGTATCCTACAATAAATGGATACACGAAGTATGCTCTCGGCTGTATTCAGGAACAGAGGATTAGATCTGGCAAATAACAAAGATCTCCACGATCTAATAAGATCTTTTGAGACCTCAAAGTCTAAGGAACCAATACCTCCGAACTGGAACCTGGACGTAGTCCTAAAATATCTGTCTTCGGATAGATTCGAACCTCCTCATCTGCCACGTTTAGAGACATAACTAGAAAATGCCTATTCCTTATATCTTTAGCTACGGCAAAAAGAATTAGTGAATTACAAGCTCTGCAGGATAAAGTAGGATTCAAGGGAGACTCGGCTATTTGCTCGTTTAAGACCCTGTTTTTTAGCGAAAAACGAGAATCCCACGAATCCCTGTCCTAAGTCATTCGAAGTCAAAGGAATGTCGAGTCTCGTAGGCAGAGAAGCAGAGAGGTCTCTATGCCCTGTTAGAGCTCTGAAGTTCTACCTTCAGAGAAAGCGTCAGTTGGGAGGCTCTAGACAAGGTCTTTGGTGCGCGGTAAAAGACCCCACCCCCAAGACTGATGTTCCACAAGAATGCTCTGGCGTTCTTTGTAAGAAACGTCATTACGGACGCTCATTAAGGTCTGTCCTGACGAACAATTACAACTACTGAGAGTAAAAGCTCATGAGGGTAAGAGCGGTTGCGACGTCTCTCTCGTTTTATAAGAATATGTCGCTTAAAAACATCATTGATACGACATACTGGAGATGCAACTCAGTATTTGCATCTCATTACTTGAAAGACGTACGTGTGACGTATGAGAAGTGTTTTTCTCTAGGTCCTATCGTATCGGCAGATACGATTCTGGGTACGGGAGCCGACACCAATCTTAAATGTATATACTGTTCTTCTTTTTGGATATTGGTCGAGAGTCTCTTCGAACAATGGAGGATTTGGCTCGCACGGCGGCCGTCTATGTTGTTCAGTAAGAGAATTCTTGTCATATCCAATTAGTTGAGTATAATTTTTTTTTTGGAAAATTATGTATGTGTGCGTAGTGGTTTTGAGTTACGGTTGTTGTGACGAGTTCGGGGATAACTCGTAACAATCCTTAGTTCTAACATATGGTTAGGATCAGGTGGTCGGGATTGGTTGTGTGCTCCTTCATAAGGTGTATTGTCATATAAGTGGATCAGCACCCATTGACAAAGTCCTTTTAGGCTCTGCCGAGTAAGCGGATAAGACCCCATCGGCAGACCCACAAGAACTCTTGGCCATAGATCATATATCTCGCTAAAGTTTCTTGAGGTGATGCAGACTACTGGGCAAACACCCACGAAGTCTACCACCTATCAGGTAGGAACCAAGGTTTTATTTATACCTACAACATATGTTGTTTACCTGTCTATTCCATATAGTAGCTGTCTCTTACCCTCCACCGAAGGGTGCCAATCAGCTATGTATATATCTGACAGGTAAGTTGATTGTATGAAAAGAGATATTGGTTATGTTACAATAAACGGTTTCATACATACTTACCTGGCAGATATATACAATTAAAGGCCCACCCAGCCTCCCCGCAGGAGACAGGTGGAAGAGAGAAAACAAAAATATGATAGCAAAAACGGGGATGGTTCCTAGTTCCTGCCGCCCAGGGCAGGCCGGTAGATCACCTGACCTACCTGTAGCGAGTGGCGCGAAATTTGAATTTCTGTCGGGGACGACGGAGTCTTAGCTATGTATATATCTGCCAGGTAAGTATGTATGAAACTTTATTGTAACATAACAATATCATTTTTGCGCTATCATATATCACATTATTTATATATGTTAATGATATTTTTTTTCACTTCTGATGGTTGCATACTAAACTTCAAGCAATGACAAAAAAAGGAGCCAAAAGTGAACTCGACGCTCACTCCGAGACCCCCTCAGCATACGGGAGACGATTTTTATTATACCCCTTCGGCGTTTAAGGGTTAAAATCCTGATGGGGATACTGTAGTAAATGGCAAAGTAGGATAAACTAAAGGTAATTAATCTAAACCAAAACCAAAAAAGAAAAGGGCAAGGTTCTAACATCCTTATGTAAAGTACCAAGGGTTTGTATAATGTGTAGGAACAAATAACAATTTTTGAAGTAAATTGTATATTAATAAACATTACCTTAATATAATTTATCTAGCCCTAAATCCCCAAAAACCGCACCAAAATTTACCACATTGGCAACCCTGTTACCTCCTATTCTGTCCGCCAGTTGGCAACACTGTCGTTGACAGATACGAAAACCTTCCCTCAAATCAGTTGTTAACGAGCGCCCGTGTTGTTTACATCACGGCCGCTCTTTATAAATTTCCTTAAACATTTTTGTGCCTTTAAAGCTTTCATTATTTGTTAAATGAAACTTTATATGAATTACCACTCACGCATTACATCACGAAATAGTGAATTAACTTTGATTTCTGTTGTGGTTCTTATCTTAAATTACGAACTTTTGCGCGACCCGGAACTACTGACCTGTCCAATTCTACAATGGATTACCAAGAAATTACGGTGCTTCCTTCTGCCAGCAACATCAGGAACTGCCCGGTTTGTGGGACAAGGATGAGTAGCAGGGAGTATGAACCCCATGACATTTGTAGTTCTTGTCGTGGACAGGTATGTGACTTGACTTCTCGTTGTGACGTATGTAAGCCCTGGTCTGACGAGGATATGACTGCTTATATGAAACGCCAAACAATCTTGCAGCGTAAAAGATCGGTTAAGGAGAAAAAGAAATCGATTGCTAAAACTGTATCTAACGAATTCTTTGACTTGGGCGCTCATGATTCTGGCTCTTCGGTTTCGGTATCGTACGACTCCGATTCCGAATTAATTGATGCTTTGCCCCCTGTACAACCGGTAATTAGTGAAGTTAGTTCTGATGTAGATTCGAAGATTTTGGCAATGGAAACTACCTGGAAACAGAATTTGTTCCGATACGTAATACAAACCATCGGTCCTTTAACAATAGGAAGTAGCTAGCGGCAGCTGGAACGGTCGTAAGCTTCGAACAAGGGGAGAACGGTAGTTAACTGCTTGTCCGACAGTCGCGCGCCGCGCGACTGGGAGGTAAACAAATCACTTTTGCTTTCGGCCGCGGGTGTGAAGGACGTGTTCGTCATCGCTCTGCCCGCTTCATCGTCGTTATGCTTTGCTTTATATTGTGTTTTCTACTAATGGTTTGTTTGACTTGAAAATGAAACTGTAAGTACACTGTTTTCATTTTCATTACTTAATTATGAACCAACATGGAGTTATCGCCGTAGATGCGGCGATTTCCTCTCTTTTCATGAATTGAACCCTTGAATTATGCCTCGGTGCCGAGGGCGGGCGCGCTCGCACCGAGTCATGTATTGTGGGCGAAAGTGTGTAATTGAAAATGTAAGTACTCTTTTCATTATATGTTTGCCCTGTGCGTTCGTTACCGAGAGTGTGTTTGCGCTCGGCACGAGCCTTTTAATTTTGTATAATAGAATGCAATGAAAGTGGATTCGCAATTGCAATATTCTTTTCATTTTTCATTTATTTATTTGCATGAAATTTAATTTGGATCAATTTTCGTTCTTACCCGGGAATTGATCCTTACGATTTTTTTATGTGAAAATGAATCGCAAGTGCAGTATTCTGTTTCATTTTCATATATATTTATGATAGCATCATATTATTGGATCAAGTTTCCGTTCTTACCCGGGAATTGATCTTTTCCCCTTTAAGTTCTATGAAGTGAATCGCAAGGGAAGCAGTATTCTGTTTCATTTTCATATTACTTTTCACTGCTGTGCGGGGGTAGGGGAAACGAAGGTCTGCCAGGAAGTCGTCGGAAAGCTCTCCCGCGACTCCCTTGGTATCCAGATTATTCTTCGTCTTCCTTCCTGCCCCCCCAGCTCAGCTTCTTCGTTGTATTTTGTATTTGTGGGGTCTTCCTTGCGTTCGGGGTGGGGCATGTCTTCCCCCCGTGCGTGAGGGAACCCCTCTTACTAATCTATCTATGTTACCGCAGGTGCTACATCCGTGGGAGACGACCTTGGACAGGTATGGACCACCGCGGCAGGCAGCGCCTAGCATCCACGGGCTGCTGCAGCGTCTAGCGAGGTCTGGGGCGGTCTCCACTACTACCACGGCCGCTTATGCTGCTCCCCCCCCTCCTGGTCTACACTCCCCATGCTGTGTCGATGACGCCGTCTGCCGCTACTAGGGCCGCAGCCGTACCGAGGTGGGGTTGCCGCCGCCGCTGTTTTCTTCGTGTTGCCTGCCCCAGACTTCCGCTGTTCCAGCAGCTCGCCCCGGGACCGGGCGCCAGGACCCAGGTTCCGCTGGCTGCCGATGATTCTACGAGGCGATCGCTGGGATGGGCCTGACCGTACCTGCCGCTGATGTATTCCCGCTGTTGGCTTGGCTGTCCCTTCTGGGTCTACCGCTGCCGCTGTTCCTGCCGCTCCTGAGCTGGTTGCTGTTCCTGTCGCTCCTGGTTCCTGTGCCTGTCCATGCTGGTCCTGCCCACGGTGTGTCTTCCCCAGTCCCAGGTCCTTCCGGATAGGTGCAGTCGGGCCGTGTTGCTTCGGCAATAGCCCCGGCTCCGGCCTGGATGGAGGACCTGACGACTGTCCCTCGGTGAGCTGACGAGGAAGAGGAGAAGAGGAAGCTGTCATCTTCGTCTTCATCGTCTGCTGCTGCCTCTTCCCCTTCGACTTCTAAGGCCCATAAGCCGAAGAAGAAGAAGGCTGCCTTCCCCCCTAAGAAGTCTCCTTCGGGAACTTCTAAGGGCCCGTCCCACCTAGGTGGGACGGGGGGTCCTTCTGCTGGTCCTCCTGCTCCTTCGGGAGCGCGGGGCCCGTCTCCCCCTTCCGCAAGGAAGAGATAGACAGGGACCAGAGAAGTATCGGTTAGCTCTGGTACTTCCTCGCCTGGTGCTAGCGGCGATGCCGCTACGCCAGGTTCCGGCTCGGTCTCTTTCGTTCGCGAGAGATCCGAGTGTACGTTCTCCCTCGGGAGACCGTGCAGCCAAGTTTCGGCGCCAGAGTTCGCTCGGCGCCAAGACGCGGCACGGAGCAGAAGGCTGGTGAGAGACGCTCAGGTGACTCTTGCCAGGCCAGCGGCCGCTCTTGCAGCGACCAGCTGGTAACCCGGGTTTTCCCCCCTAAGAAGGCTCCTTCGGGACCTTCTAAGGGCCCGTCTCGCTCCGGCGATTCGGGGAGCTCTTCTGCTGGTCCTCCTGCTCCCTCGGGAACAGGGCCCGTCTTTCTTTACCAAGGAGAAGAAGACGGGGACCAGAGGAGTACCAGCTTCGGCTGGCACTTCCTCGCCTCGGTTTCTAGCGGTTCTCGCCGCTAAACCAGGATCCGCCTCGGCTTCTCGTTCGCGAGAAGTACCGAGTGCGTCCAGCCAAAGTCTTGACGCCCGAGCTCGCTCGCCGTCAAGACCGAAGCGCGGAGCAGAAGACTGGCGAGAGTCGTGCAGACGACGCTCGTCAGGCCAGTGGACGCTCTCGCAGCGACCAGCTGGCTGCTCGGGTTGACGTGACGGTCACTGACCAGCCACGAGTTGAGGCGAGGAAGGGGTCCCGCGGCCGTCGGTACCAGCCACGGCTGGTACCAGCGGCCTCACGCGCCGAGAGGACGCTCGCCGGTCTCACCGCGACAGCGAACCTAGCAGGTCACCTGACGCCGCTCCCATCGGGCATCCGGGCGAAGATGGTAACCAGCAACAGCTCGTCTGACGCTAGAGATCAGCGTCGACGACGTTCTCAGCCGAGCCGGCAAGGCTAGGCCTGTCTGCTCGATCGCCACCGCGGGTTGACGATCAGCAGCAGCCCTCCAAGCACGCTGGTCCTGCCAGCGAGCTAGGGGGGGGCGTCAGGTCTGCCTCTCCTGTACCTTCAACCTCCTCGGGCTACACCGCGGGAGGAGCGAGGTACCTATGGAGTGATCGCGAGAGGTGCGCCGCTCGCGATCCCGCTATGACGCCGTATGGACCAGGCACGGTTCTAGGACCGACCAGGACATACGTGCAAGTAGCTGGAGGCGACCGTCAGGGGTCTGCCGCTTTTCCTCCTTCGGAAGGAGGAGTATCTCGGGATCTGTTCTTGTTGGAAGGACTGGACGGTCCTACTCCGCAAGACGCGGTTACTCCCGAGATACAGAGGAAATTACAGAAGTCATTAAGCTGATTCGTCAGCATAATGACCTTGCGGAAGGATTGCCGCTCCCACCAGCAGAGCCCACGTCTCTGCTCGAGTCGTTTTGGGGCCCGAGAGGGAACCCAAACCGACGGTGGGTCTGCCGCGATCGGAGCTTGCCGATTCTGTCTCGAACCAGAGTCTCTCGTCTCCGGACAAGAAGGCTCGCTCAGTTCTGGCCGGTCGATCAAGCTTTGAATTTTGGCCTAGCCTAACTCCTTTCTTTCTCTATAAAAATGAATAATCTACCCACCTGTACGCTTTCTCCAACTCCAGTACACTCCAGAAATCACCTTAAAACACCAGCACCACAAGACTTACGACCCAAAAAACAACTCCTACCAGACAGAGAGCTCTCCCCTACCAACCACACACCACCAACACGTGCTTTCTACTGCCCCGTGTTATTGTTTACATCCTGCCGACGCCGCCGCCATCTTGTCTATGACGTCACAGCCTATGACGTCACAACACAACTTAAATACATCAACAGACACCTTCTAGAATCTACCACATGTTGTCTATATATAGGACACCCACCATATTTCAACAATGCATAAAATACCCATAAACAATTATACAATATATATCACACTTATCTATCCCATAACAATTATACAATATATAATCACTTATCTCTTTCTCCCTCCCCTCCGACTGTTTCCTAACCTAGTATTCCCCTCTTAATTTCCTTCGTCCTCCAACTCTTACCCTCTACATAATTTCTATAATACATTCCCTGAAACTCCTGCTTTAGTAATACATCAGCCACTTGCTCCTTTCCTTTTATCCATCTCACCTCCTTTATTTCCCCGGATTCAATGGTTTCCCTTATTGCAGCAATATCTATTTTTAATCTCTTGCTACTTACACCAGTGCTCGATTTGATGGCGGTCATTAGTGTTTTACTATCAGTGTTAACCAAGGCTTCTAAATTTCTCCCTCCTACTACCTCTTCCCACAAATGCTTGAAATATATCAATCCTTCTACAGCTTACCCAACACTCAGGGCTTCAGCCTCAATGGTGGATTTTGCCACTCTCCTGGATTTCCTAGACTTCCACCATATGGGACTTCTACCTCTTCCCATCTGTCAAAGAAATAATATAACCCAGTTGAGTATGGCCATCTTCTATGTTTCCAAATGAAGCGTCTGCATAGGCTTCCCAATAAACCCTTTCTTCTTCCATCTCACTTATTGTAACTTCGCCCATCATGCTCTTAGTTTTTCTCACAATTTTAATAAGTTTCTTCATATCCTGAGTTGTTCCTTCTTTAAATGCTTTACTTAATTCGCTAATATCATATGATATTTCTGGCATCGTGTGTAGTGATACCCAATTCAGCTGTCCTACCACTGATCTGTACTCTGTTAACTCTTTTTGTTCTAGCACTCTATTACCCGTATATATTTCTAGCCTCTGGTTCTTCTTATGGAATTTATATACTGCCACTGATTAAGGGAAAATCTATTCTCCTTCTGCTCTATTACTACTCCTATATACTTGAACCTTTTACTCTCTTGTTCTCCTACTTGCAATTTCCCTTTCAATCTCCCAATCGTTTCCTTTAAGAATCCTTCAGTTCCTCCGTAGCAAAAATCATCTACGTGTGTACACAAAATGCCTTCCAATTTATTTTTTGTTCTTTTTCCAAAAGAATATATTAGGTTCTAGTCTACTTCTCTCACCTTGAAGCTCCTTCACTACTTTCACCACTTTACAATACCATGCTTTTGCTGCATCCTTGAGCCAATAGACTGTTTTCTTCAACTTCCATAATCCCCTCCAACCATCTTCCCTTGGTGGCTTCAAGTACACTTCTCTTTGTATCTCGTCACCTTGTAAATATGCCAGTTTTGACATCCAATGTATAACAATTCCAATTTTTCACCTTTATTATGGTTAGACAGAATTTTAAAATTTTCAAAAATTTCAGCATTGCCATGTGGGAGCATCCTTTTCCCACTCAGCCAATTTCTTCTTCAAACCCTCTAGCTACCAATCTTGCTTTACATATCCTTCCCCCCCTTTTATCTTTTCAGTTACTATCCATCTTGTAGATATAGCTTTTTGTCCAACATCATTTACCTCCTCATATACCTGGTTATCTCTCCAACTTAGAAGTTCTTTTTCTTTAGCTTCCATTATGCTTCTATTTTCAAATCCCAGCAACACCTCCTCTTCATCTTCAATTTTTTCTACCTGACTATAATCCCTCAAGTTAACCCACCCTTTGTCACCTGACTGTGAGTCTCGTATATTGTACGTAAGCAGCCATGCTTGGCTTGATCTTTTCCTGCAAGACCTAAAATAGTCATTCTTCTACTTGTCCTGTATCATTGTTTATAGCCCTAACTCTATTTCCCTTTTTGAATTTTGGTATCTCTTCCATTACTCGCTTTCTATTGACCCACTTTGCCCGTTATCTTCCACTGTTTCCTCTATCACCTCTCTTTCTATAGTCTCTTCTGTGTCTGCATTCCTTCTCTCACCCATTATCTCCTCTCCTTCCAGCCAATCTACTTTCCCTTCATTTGGGCCATCTGACCTACCTTTCACCCCATGGATTTATCTATTCTAGCCGATATCTCTTCTGTATCTGGTGATCGTCCGTTGATCCTTTCACAGTATCCTAGCTACTTCTCTTAAAGAATCCCCATGTTTGACTATTATTGTTTTCCCCGATACTCCCACTACCTGAGCAGGTCCTCTCCAGTCATTTTCATTTTCCCTCTTATAGAATACCTCATCTCCTACCACTGCTTCTTCGAAATTTATGTTCTCTGTATGTTTTTGTTTAGCGCTATTCTTATTTTATTACAGGACTCATTTTTTATAAATGCTTCTCTGGCCTTGTGCATTGCATTCAGTGTGTCCCTTACCATACCCTCTTCCATCCCTTTTTCTCTGCTTGCAGGACTAGAACTTCTTCTCCTATTAGGTTAGGCAGTGAAGGGTTTTTTCCAAATACTAATTGGTTGGGAGAGAAACCTCCATTATTCATTAAACAGTTCCTAGCACTCACTACCCATTTCAAAGCTAGGGACCAATCTACTTCCTCTTCCTCCATCATCTTCCTTACACTTCCTTGATCATGCCTACGGTCTTTTCACATAATCCGTTGCTCCACGGAGATTCTGATGCTGGTGGCTAATACTTTAATATTTCCATTTTTCTGCCATCCTCCTTACTTTTCATTTTGAAATCTCCCCCATTATCTGACAATATTTTGGAGGGTGCTCCAAATATAGCAAACCAGCACTCAAAAGTATCTTTATTATAGTTTCTGGTTTCTTATCTTTTATCCAACAGGCCTGACAATATCTCGTTGCCATATCCACTATTACCAAGAACTTTCTCTCTTCTATCTCTCCCACATCCATCGCTACGACTTCATTGAACGTTTTACTCCAAGAAAAGCCTACTACCGGTTTGGCGGGGTTTCTTTTGTATTTTTTACAAAACCTCACAATTTTTAATCAGTTCCGTTAGTAACTTTCTTATTTCCTCTTTTTCTTTTTCGATTAACCCCATTACTCCATTGTGCTTCCTCTGTTAGCTTCCATATTTTATCTCCACTTCCATGACCAAACTGTAAATGTAATTTCTTCATTGTGTTCTTAATTTCCCTCGGATTCTTTCCCTTCCAACCCTCCAGTAATAATTCTTCTACCTTCCTCCTCCTTATAGGCACTCTTAAATGACCCTGTTCGTCTTCTCTTAACTCTACTTTCATTCCCCCTAATACTTCTACTATGACACAATTTTCTTTCAAATTTAGGGTCATACCCATTTTACTCATGGTTTGCTTACCTATCAGCCAGGGTATATCACCTTGCAGAATTTCCGTCTTCAAATAAAACTTTCTGTTTTTTAGTATCACAGGTATTTCTATTATTCCTCTGGACTTATAAGATGTCTCACCAAAATTAAACACTTTTTATTAGACTCTGTCCTAGTGTCGCCCTCATTCTCCCTCAACTCTTCCTGACTCAAATCCATGACAATACGTGCTAGTCACAATTCCCCGCAAACTGTTGATTTACACCCTGTGTCCAAAATTGCATCAACCACCTCCCATGATGCTTATTTCTATTTTATTAACTTCTCTACTATAAACCTCTTCTTCTTCTGTCCCATTTTCTGTTTTTACCTTATTTTCTTCTAGTCTTGTTTCAGTTTTCTTCCTATTATGAAAATTCTGAGGACAATCCCTAGCCCAATGCCATTCTGAGCTGCATATTGCACATACTGTTACCTTCCCTTCTTTGTTTATAGGATTTCTACCACCCCTTCCTCGGTTCCATCTTCCCCGATATCTTTGGTTTTCCCTCCCTCTCCCAGAACTGGCATTGCCTTCTGACGAACCCCACCATTCCCGTTCCTCTTTAGTCCCTATAATCCCTCAAATAGTCTTTTCATTGTTTGCGACACTGTTCCGTACTCTAGCTTTTCTTGCCCACAAGCCGATAATACCATTTGTTTTTGATTTTCCGTGAGATTTGCTTGCTATATTACATGATACCCTTGACTTCGCCTTCAAGCGCACTTCTTTCCCCATTGCTCTTTCACACTCAGATGCTGCCTTCTCGTATCTAATTAAATAGTCCGCCATATTTTCACTAGATTCTCTTCTTATTAGAAGGTATCTTTTTATTCTACCGTAATTCTCCATTACCGAGTCTTTTAGATAGGCTTATCTAGTTTCTCTAGGATTAACTTTGGACCCTCTGTACCAGTAAGTTTATCTTTATCTAAATGCTTCCACCTAGCTCTCCGGGCTTTTTCCCTTTTAAGCTCATTCTCATTTTTCTATCGCCGGGTATTTTGTATCTTCTCCATACAACAATAGCCAATCTTCGGCTTGACCTTTCCATTCTTTGTATTCTTCTTGTATCCCGCTAAACCTAGGACATTCCCTTCTCCATCTAGTAGTCTCCCTTTGTTCACTGTCGGATCCAGGCATCTTTGATCAACCACGCTCTGCTACCAGTTTGAATTTTGGCCTAGCCTAACTCCTTTCTTTCTCTATAAAAATGAATAATCTACCCACCTGTACGCTTTCTCCAACTCCAGTACACTCCAGAAATCACCTTAAAACACCAGCACCACAAGACTTACGACCCAAAAAACAACTCCTACCAGACAGAGAGCTCTCCCCTACCAACCACACAACCACCAACAACGTGCTTTCTACTGCCCAGTGTTATTGTTTACATCCTGCCGACGCCGCCGCCATCTTGTCTATGACGTCACAGCCTATGACGTCACAACACAACTTAAATACATCAACAGACACCTTCTAGAATCTACCACATGTTGTCTATATATAGGACACCCACCATATTTCAACAATGCATAAAATACC
This sequence comes from Macrobrachium nipponense, assembly GCF_015104395.2. NCBI lineage: Eukaryota > Metazoa > Arthropoda > Malacostraca > Decapoda > Palaemonidae > Macrobrachium > Macrobrachium nipponense. Next base: position 57,148,549 of record NC_087201.1, on the reverse strand, counting down.
CATAACAATTATACAATATATAATCACACTTATCTATACCCATAACAATTATACAATATATAATCACAAGCTACTTCCACCTCCTCTACTGCGACAGCGGCGTTTCTACGTGTCTTCGGACACCGTATTTAAATACTCCTTCGGTCCTCCTGAGAGGTTTCGACCTCGACGAGGACTGGAATGAGTCGGAGGACGGTATCGGCTCTCCCCCGTCAGGTGTCGATCAGCCCCACCCAGACGACGTTCACAGTGGCGGCAGAACCCTTACCTACATGAGAGTTCGTAACCCTCCTCGGGAAAAACGTTTTCTCCTGACGATACGTTTTCCCAGACTCTGAGAGGCCATCGCCGCAAGGCGATGGCTGCTCCTACTCTTCTCCAACTGCTAGTTCCACTGGGAAGGCGAGCGAGTATCCAATTCCTCCCCCATTCCCTCTCTCCTTACGGCTACGAGGGAAAGGGGAAGGATCCTACAGAGATTTCTCTGTAGGATCCCACGTTGGGGACTGCGCTACCAGGGGGGACCTTCGGGTCCTACCTGACGTAAGCCCCGGTCGTTGAGGAGGGATCCTGCCCCATTCTCGATTTCTACGGGAATCGAGAGGACCACCAGCCGATATCGTTTGACGAATTCGGTGGGGGTTTCGCAGACTGCTTAGAATTCTAAGGAATTTCTAGCGCATTCAGAGTGTTCGAGTTTTTTACGATCTCCAAACACTTAGGCGAGACCACGGTCTAAAGTGAGCGAGACGAGAATCCCCGATGTTACATGATAATCGGGAACCTCGCCTATGCTCGAATTCCTGGAATTTCTAGCATTGGGAAGAAGACTGCTGCTGAAAGAAACTATCTTACAGTAGGCGACCAACCTGGAATAGAGAAGATCGGACGGGAATATCCAGTTTGGCTTGAACTATCGTCTTAGTATTCTGTTCACCATTGAAGCTTTCCTTCGAGGAAGACTTCTCCTTCACTCTTTGATAGAGATCGAAGGTGGTCGATCTCCAATCCTTATTTTGTTTTCTTGAAGGAAAGAATTTAGGATGGAGATCGTTGTTCAGAATCCTACAAATATACTACGTATATTAACCTCGCGACATGATTCTACTAAGCAGTTGAATTGTCCGAGGGGTAGGCGCATATCCTAGTTTATCTACGGATTGCGACTTAGAAGAGAAGTATTCTAATTGAACTGCAACTCGGGGTTGCCTGCAACCTCCCAGGAGTTTTCAGTTTCAATTTTATATACTTATGGTTTTGTCACGACAACACCAATTAAACTTTTATATTTACCGAAATTCGTTTCGCCTAAATATAATTGCTCGAGCATATCTTTTATGCTCGGTAGTTCTAGCCGAACGCATTCCTTCATGGAATAATGGATTACATGGCAACTCAGGATGACGAGTCGGCGAGAGCTCAGGCTCAACTACTGCGTATTGAACTGCCTGACAGCAGCTCAGTATCAGCTGGGCCTCCGAGATGCACGGTCAGTTATGTCTCTCTCTCCCTGGTTTGATTGACTACCGAACCGTATCTCTGCCCAACAATCATGGACTTAGGTCTCTGATTAATGGGGATTCTCGCAATAATGAAGGACCATCTACTGCTGTGACGCTAGATTCCATCGCCTTCGACATTGCGAGAATTTTCAATAGAGATATCTCTTGGACTCTTTCATCTTTCTGTTTACCGCACGGTAACAGAAGTCTGTACAAGTCTCCCGCTGCATCGCACTGCGATAATGCGAATGATTTTGCAGACATCTAAGTTTGTCTTCAAAATATCTCGTATTCGTAGGTGTAGCAATTGTTCATTGTTCAACCCGAATTACGAGATGTGTCAGAAGACATCGCCTACTCTCCGACCTGACAGCTCTACTTCCAAATGTTCAGCCCATGAGAAGCAGTTCTTCAGGCGGTTTTCCCCTGTGTTTTCATTACTGAAGAACGCCCCGCTTTCATTGCAACTACGACTTCTCACCGGACAGCAATGAAATAGCGGTTAGCGTTTTCAGTCATTTGTAAGCACAGGTTATGAATCTTGAGAATCCTTCTCTCGATTCGTCTGTGAAGACGTAGGTTGCATTCAATATCTACCTTCGTCTTCAACGGTACATAGTGTTGTTTCTCCTTAGCTGAGATTCAACAACCATGAGATGTTTTGCCTTCAGGGACCTCGGTCTCTAGAAGGCAATTGACTTTCGCCTGTTGGGCACATGCCTTAAGAGAATCATCACCTCGCTGTCCGGCATTGGTGACAAACAAATACATTATTTGTTTGGTCTCGTTCGGCATCAACCCTTTTAAGGCGAAGGCGGTTCCCCCCCCAAACGTGACTTACTCGGATGCTTTGACAACTTGCCTCCTACGAACGCAGTCAGTCGGCAGCTGTCAGAGCGCCCGAGTCAGTTACGAACTACGCTGTTGACTTAGTTCGGTTGTTACACAGCAATCATTACTTCGTTTTAATAGCTTGTCACAGTACCCATACCATTGACACCCACCATGGAGTGTCGGTGTCCTATCCACACCGAGAACTTCGCTGCATGGGGATAGGAGGATGCGAGAGGACTTCGTGGCAAACGGACAGACCAGTATGGGTACTGGACATCACCGAAGTAGAGAAGAGGAATAGGTCATGCGACTATTTCCTTCTTTTCCTCTGAGGAACTGCATGACTTCTCCTGCGAAGTCAAGCATCCAGGGGATGGGGATCCGTGACGCTCGATTTCGTACCGAACTTCGTAGCGAAGACTCAGAACCCTTCGGTCCCTGACGATTGGTTCGAGTCGTTCACAATCCCCTCCCTAATGGACTTCACCGCCTTCGATGCGAAGGAGATGCTGCCTTGTCCGCAAGAACTTCTCCGTGGCGCAGGTACTGAAGGCAGGGGTCTGGTCCAACCAGACCACATGCCCTTCCTTCTACCTTCGGGATATTGCCCACAGGTCCTTGGATCTTTTTCCTTGGGACCCGTGGTGGCTGCTCAACACGTTGTGTAGCGAACCCAGACCCTCGCAGGCTGAACAGCATCGAGTCCTGGTGTGACCGTAAGAATGGATGAGTGAATGAGAGTGTGACTGGCTCCTCTTCCCATCTTTTTCTTCCCCTCTACCGTGGTTAGAGGACACGGTCGTCACCCTGCTGGATTAGGACAAAGATGCAGGTGAGCTACTCAACAGAGCCATCCTATCCCTTTCACTAGGGATAGGAGCGTATATCCACCACTTCCTCCAACAAGGGGGAGGAAGTGGATGCCAGCTTGAGACAACCCATACTTTATGTTGCCTCTTGCAAACAGGAACAAGTTCTTGCTTGCTGGTACGAAGAGATACGCTTGCCTCTCTCTTAGTACTCGGCCCAGAGGTCTGACCATTGATCCTGCGGTGCACACCCCGATCAATCGGACAGAGGCTTGGATCCCTCCCTCGCTCTTACGACCAGGGAGGCATTCCAGGGATGGACGAACACCAGTCTGTTCATCAAAAGACTCAGATTCCTCCCACCAAGAAGTGAGTCTTCCTATTGTTAAAGGACCGATGGTTTGTATTACGTATCGGAACAAATGACAATTTGTCGAAAATTGCATTTTCATACAATCAACTTACCTGTCAGATATATACATAGCTAAGACTCCGTCGTCCCCGACAGAAATTCAAATTTCGCGCCACTCGCTACAGGTAGGTCAGGTGATCTACCGGCCTGCCCTGGGTGGCAGGACTAGGAACCATTCCCGTTTTCTACTCATATATTTTCTGTCGCCGGTGGTATCAACATCGTTGCTGCCACCTCTTGACTGGAATTCGCTTTTCTAAGCAATTGATCATCTTTTTGTGGACTTTTGGTGACGTACCTGGATCGTTGTTTTGGCATTCGCTACTGTGGACTGGATTTGGACTTGCTTTTTGATTTTTCTTCAGAATGTCTGATTCAAGTGTTTGTGTGAGAATGTGTGTGAATGTAGGCTGCAAGGTGAGGATACCGAAAGCTTCGGTTGATCCTCACACTGTATGTCGCAAATGTAGGGGTTTTGATTGTTCTATTTCTAACACCTGTCATGAGTGTGAAAGGTTGAATGTTGAGGAATGGAAGACTCTAACTTCTTACTTGAAGAAGTTAGAAAGGGATAGAGTCAGAAGGGCTGCATCTAAGATGGCGGGTAGTTGTACAAGGCCTATTGAGCCTTTGGATAATTCTAACTCTTCTCTTAATTATGATTCTGTATCAGGACCCTCACTGGCCGTACATCAGATTCAGCTTCGGAAATTGCTGAACTGAAGGCTACGCTTCACAGGATGAAATCCGAAATGGCTGCCATAAAAGGTAAGGATGGTGAAAGTGACTTTAGTGAAGTGAGTGTCCCCAGTGTTGTGGAGGGGCGTCTGACCGTCTCTGCGACGCTCCCAGGCCTAGACCTCTTCCAAGCTCCCAAGCCCAGAGGAGAAGGAAAGTCGAAAGCCGTACGGAGGTTGTGGAGAATTCCCCCCGGTCAGGCGTCCCTTCAGCAGGTGCTGTGTATAGACAGCCTGCTCAGGACCGCTATCGAAAAAAGCGTCCTCAGAGAGTGCTTCTCTTCGTACCGCTTCTCCCTCTCCTAAACGAGGGTGGAAGGATTCAGACTTGTCCAGGCCCTGAAAAGGCACTGGAGAGATCCTGGTTTGGATTCAAGCCCAGAACGCTTTTCGGAAGAAGAACCTCCTTCTATCAAGAAGGCGAAGAGGGTTTCGCCGTCCCATGATGGGGACAACACGCCTTCGAGGTCTACCTCTCCCGTTCAAGAAGACGCAGGAGAAGCGTCCAAAAGGATCATTTTGGCGGTTCAGGAACAGCTTTCCGCCCTAGTAGGAGTCCTTCGAAGGATCCTCCTCGTAAGAAAGACGTCAGACTGCCGGTCAAGAAGACTCGTCTTCCTTCTCCCACCAGGAGTGAGGCTCCTGTGAGACGTGAGTCTTTTGAGATCTCAGATAGAGACTCGTGGGAAGATCTGGATCCGCCAGACAAGCGCGTAGCAACAGCCAAGCGCGAGGCGTCCTACAGACGAGAAGCGTCCTCTAAGAGAGAGTCAGACAAGCGAGAAACGCATTACAGACAAGAGGATTCTTCCAGATGGGATACGTCTGCCAGATCAGTAGCTTCAGCCGAGCGCGGAGTAACAACAGGCGTGAGCATTCATCCAAGCGTGAGGCTCAAGAAGAACATCTGTCACGCAAGGAAGGGACTTCAGGAAGACGCGAGTCTTCAACAAGGCACGAGATGTCAGTCAGGCGCGAGAACTTTTCAGAGGCGCGAGGCACCAGTCAGGCGCGAGGCGCCAGCCAAGCGCGAAGAGTCAGTCACAGGCGCGAGGACGCCAGCCAAGCGCGAGGATCTTGCCAGGCGCGAGGCGCCAGCCAAGCGCGAGGAGTCAGCCAGGCGCGAGACGCCAGCCAAGCGCGAGGCGCCAGCCAGGCGCGAGGCGCCAGCCAAGTACGAAGAGCCAGTCAAGCATAGGAGCTCTTTACACTCTCTTAGCCCCTCTCCTATTAGGAGTTTGTCCCCAGTAGAGAGAATTGTTGGACAAGAAGACCCGGAACGAGAAGTGGTCTCTCCTACTGATCCGATTATGGAAGAGGAATCAGAGGACGAGTCTCACAGTAAGGAAGGACTGTCGAACTACAAAGTCTTGACAGCTCTCCTTCTCCAGGAATACGGAGACGCATTGATTCCCTGCCGCTCCTCCTTCGCCTCGTTCTCTGTTTTTCATGCTCAAAGACTCCGAAATCGTCGGCTTTCGTGAAGATGAGACCGACGATTTCTATGAAGAGAGCTCTGCAATCGCTGGATAACTGGATGCTTACTAAGAAGGAGCTAGTAAGGACAGTCTTTTGCATGCCTCCCCCTAGACTGACCGGCAAGAGAGTGGGATTTGGTACCAGACTGGGGAGAATATGGGTCTCACTCTCCTGCTTCAGCTGAAGCTGACTTTTCCAGTCTGGTAGACGCATCCAGGAGACATAGCCTTCACACGGCTAAGATTACTTGGGGCCTTTCAGAGTTGGATCATCTCCTCAAGGGACTTTTTCACATTCTAGAAGTCTTTAACTTCCTAGATTGGTCCTTGGGGTGATGTCCAAGAAGGCTCATGCCCTGAAGGGCTAGAACCGGATGTACTCCTAGCAATTCTGTCATGTATTGACAAGGCGGTGCCATTAGCAAGACGGCTCAGGGGAAGTTTCTTCCTTGTTTGGAGCAGGTCTCTTGAAGAAGAGATCTGTGTTTAGCGCTTTCTTGACGAAAGCAGTATCACACTCACAAAGAGCAGCTTTGTTATTCGCCCCTAGGTCTGATTTTCTGTTCCCGTCACAGTTGGTGAAGGATATTTCACGATCACTGACGGAGAAAGCGACTCAAGATCTTCTCCTGCAATCGTCTAGGAAGAAGAGACCAGTAATGATGGGAGAAAAGAAAGTGACGTCTACTCCTGTTCGGCCCTTTCGAGGCGGCCCTCCAACTAGAGTTACCGCTAAAAGGAAAACGACCGAGAAGAGAGGTCGAGCCTCGTTCCGCCCCTTTAAAAGGGGAAAGTGAAGTGGCGCTCCTCCAAACACCAGTAGGTGCCAGGCTCCGGGGATTTGCGGAAGCCTGGACTCGCATCGACACAGATCCTTGGTCGATGTCGGTTCTTCAGAAGGGATATCTCATTCCTTTCCTGGACAATCCTCCCCTGACGTCAACTCCGAGGGAATTGTCCGCCAATTACAAGGACCCTGTGTTGAAAGATACTCTTCAACAAATGGTGGATCAGATGTGGGACAAGAGAGCTATAGAACTTGTGCTGGATCAAAGCTCCCCGGGGTTTTACAATCGTCTTTTCTTGGTTGCGAAAGCCTCGGGGGGATGGAGACCAGTTCTGGACGTCAGCGCTCTGAACAAGTTTGTTCAAAAACAGAAGTTCTCCATGGAAACCTCTGCTTCAGTCCTGGCGGCTCTTCGCCAAGGGGATTGGATGGTGTCTCTGGATCTCCAGGACGCATATTTTCACGTGCCCGATCCATCCTTCGTCGAAGAAGTACCTCCGTTTCATGACGGGGGGAAGGATCTTCCAATTCAGAGCCTTGTGCTTCGGCCTGTCGACGGCGCCTCAGGTTTTCACGAACCTTTTGAAAAATGTGGCGAGATGGCTTCATCTGAAAGGAATCAGTATATCTCTTTATCTAGACGACTGGCTTATCAGAGCAAAGTCAGAGGAACAGTGTTTGGAGGACCTGAATGTGACACTAAACCTTATAAAGACTTTAGGATTACTCGTGAACCTCGAGAAGTCCCAACTGATCCCCAGCCAGAACTTAATTCGGTTTATCTCGGGGATTTCGGATGGATTCTCGGGTTTTCGAGTATTTCCTTCTCAAGAGAGACTAGCGAGAGGTTTAGAAAAAGTCTCTCTCTTCCTAAGGAAGGAACGGACTTCGGCGAGGGAATGGTGAGCCTGTTAGGGACCCTTTCCTCGCTCGAACAGTTCTTTCACCTAGGAAGACTTCATCTCCGTCCTCTTCAGTTCTTCCTCAGAAGTTCGTGGAACATGAAGACAGGACTACTCTCGGACTTTTTTCCCATTCCAGATCTGATAAAACGTCATCTAGAATGGTGGTTACTCCCACTGAGGGAAACAAAGGTACTTCCCTGGAAATACAGAGCCCAAACCTTGTATTGTTTTCCGACGCGTCGGAAAAAGGTTGGGGAGCAACTTTGGGAAAGAGAGAAGTGTCAGGCACTTGGAATGCTCTTCAAGTGTCCTGGCACATAAACTGCAAAGAACTGCTAGCTGTACACCTAGCTCTAAAGAGCTTCGAACCGTTAGTTTGCAACAAAATAGTTCAAGTAAATGCGGACAATACAACCGCTCTGGCATACATTCGGAAGCAAGGAGGTACTCACTCGTATGCCCTTTACGAACTCACGAGAGAACTTCTGTTGTGGACATCCCAGAGGAACATCTCTCTCTTGACGAGGTTTCGTTCAGGGAGTAAGGAACGTACGAGCGGACAGGCTGAGCAGGAGGAACCAGGTCCTTCATACCGAGTGGACCCTCCACTCAGAAGTTTGCCTCAAGCTCTGGTCTCTTTGGGGAACTCCTCATGTCGACCTCTTTGCCACGTTCCTCTCGAGGAGACTGGAAGTCTTCTGTTCAGTGGTAGAAGATCCCAGAGCTCTAGCAGTAGACGCCTTCCTACTAGATTGGTCTCAGGTAGACGTTTACGCATTTCCCCCATTCAAGATTCTGGGGCAAGTACTCAGGAAGTTTTGTGACTTCAAAGGGGACAAGAATGACCCTGATAGCCCCCTTTTGGCCAGCTCAAGAATGGTTTCCAGAGGTACTGGAGTGGATAGTAGACTTCCCCAGATCCCTTCCACAAAGGAGGGATCTTCTCAGACAACCACACTTCGAGAGGTTTCATCAAAAACCTCCCCGCTCTCGCTCTGACTGCCTTTCGACTATCGAAAGACTTGTCAGAGCGAGAGGCTTTTCTAGTAAAGCAGCAAGCTCGATCGCTAGAGCCCGGAGAACTTCCACTATCCGGGTTTATCAATCCAAGTGGGAAGTTTTTAGAAGGTGGTGTAAGTCAAAGAAGTTGTCCTCCTCCAGTACCTCTGTAGCAGAAATAGCTGATTTTCTGTTATTTCTGAGGGAAGAGTCGCACCTCTCCGTAGCCACGATAAAGGGCTATAGGAGTATGCTATCGGCCGTCTTTAGGAATAGAGGCCTAGATTTGGGAAACAATAAGGATCTGCATGATCTGATTAGGTCATTTGAGACCAAGAAGTCTAGAATGACTTCTCCCCCTAACTGGAATCTAGACGTAGTACTGAAGTTCTTGACTTCAGAGAGATTTGAACCCCTACATTTGGCCTCGTTTCGTGATATAACAAGAAAATGTTTATTCCTTTTGTCACTGGCGACGGCAAAAAGGGTTAGCGAACTGCACGCCCTTAGTGACAAAGTCGGGTTCAATGTAGATTCAGCCATCTGTTCCTTCAAGGAATTATTCTTGGCGAAGAATGAAAATCCTTCGAACCCCTGGCCGAGAAACTTCGAAATAAAAGGATTATCGGGTCTCGTCGGCAGGGAACCGGAGAGGTCTCTTTGCCCGGTAAGGGCTTTAAAGTTTTACTTAAAGAAGAAGGAACAGTTGGGAGGTTCTAGACAAGGCCTGTGGTGCTCAGTGAAGGATCCATCAAGACCTATGTCTAAGAATGCATTAGCCTTTTTTGTCAGGAACGTAATTATGGACGCTCATAAGGCTTGCACGGACGATTCTTTAAAACTTCTGAGAGTAAGAGCTCATGAAGTGAGAGCAGTGGCAACGTCTCTCTCTTTTCAGAGAAATATGTCGCTGAAGAATATCTTGGAAGCGACATATTGGAGATGTAATTCTGTGTTTGCGGCTCACTATTTGAAGGACGTGCGTGTGACCTATGAAAAATGTTTTTCATTAGGTCCTTTTGTGTCTGCGGGCACAATCCTGGGTACAGGAGCTTACAACAATCCTTAAGATTTTTTTTTATTACTTAAGTCTAATAGATATGTTCTAGACTTTCTGCTGAACAAGTGCAGTTGCCGCACAAGCGGCCAGTCACTTCAGTTTAGTAAGGAACTCTTGTGATATCTTATATTAGATAAAATTTTTTTTTGAAAATTATTGTGTGCTTGTGCATTGTGGTTGAGTTACGGTTGTTGCGAAGAGTTGGGGATAACTCTGAGCAATTTTTAATACTAACATGGTGGTTAGGATCAGGTGGTCGGGATTGGTTGTATGCTCCTTAATAAGGTGTGTTGTCATGTAAGTGGATCAGCACCCATTGACAAAGTCCTTTCAGGCTCTGCCGAGTAAGTGGATAAGACCCCTTCGGCAGACCCACAAGAATTCTTGGCCATAGATCACATATCTCGCTAAAGTTTCTTGAGGTGATGCAGACTACGGGGAAAACACCCACGAAGTCTACCACCTATCAGGTAGGAACCAAGGTTTTTATTTTATACCTACAACAGATGTTGTTTACCTGTCTATTCTAGTAGTAGCTGTCTCTTACCCTCCACCGAAGGGTGCCAATCAGCTATGTATATATCTGACAGGTAAGTTGATTGTATGAAAATGATATTGTTATAATACAATAAAGTTTCATACATACTTACCTGGCAGATATATACATAGCTAAGACTCCGTCGTCCCCGACAGAAATTCAAATTTCGCGCCACTCGCTACAGGTAGGTCAGGTGATCTACCGGCCTGCCCTGGGTGGCAGGACTAGGAACCATTCCCGTTTTCTACTCATATATTTTCTCTTCCACCTGTCTCCTTGCGGGGAGGCTGGGTGGGCCCTAATCGTATATATCTGCCAGGTAAGTATGTATGAAACTTTATTGTATTATAACAATATCATTTTTCCTAACTATACAAACCTGAGGTCCTTTACATATAGTCCCTCCTCATGCCACCCCTCACTCTGCGTATTTTGCATGGGCCAAAAGCAAAAGTGATTTGTTTACCTCCCAGTCGCGCGGCGCGCGACTGTCGGACAAGCAGTTAACTACCGTTCTCCCCTTGTTCGAAGCTTACGACCGTTCCAGCTGCCGCTAGCTACTTCCTATTGTTAAAGGACCTCAGGTTTGTATAGTTAGGAAAAATGCAATTTTCGACAAATTGTCATTTTAAGAAATTACAGCTTAGTCTAGATAGAGATATTTCTGCTAAGTTTAACAATCTGTCAGAGAATTTTCAAGAAGCCTTTACTAGAATGTCTAACACACTTTTAGATTCATTTTCAGCTCCTCGTCAGGTACCTGTCGACAGCACCATGGGTAACGGTGCGACAGATACCCTGGCTTGTGAACCCCGTTGTGGCGAAGGCCTAGGGGGGATCCGGTCCGGGCAGGTGCCTAACGAATCTTTACCCAACGTGTCCCCTGTTAGTCCCGTAACAGTGCCAAAGGGCGCTTATTTAGGAGAAGGGGGGAGGGATATTAGTGTCAGACCTAAGATAGCTAGTCGTCAGGATTTTACTTCAGAGGAAGTTTCTAAGTTAGGATCTGACGATGATGATGATGATGACGCGGATTCGTGTGATATTGATGTTTCCTCGAATGGATGTCATGATGTAGAATTCAAGAAACTTTTTGATTTAATTTTGAGTTTTCTTCCTCAGGCGAGGCCTAAAGAGCAGAAGCAGCCTCCGCCTCGTTGTATTACAGAAGGGATTTTTCTTGACGGTCCTTCCCGGTCACGGGAATTTTTACGTTTTCCCTTTGCCCAGAGGTTCGCGAGAGTGAGGACGGACGTTGCCGCTAAACTTTCGAAGGTGATCGGGGAAGGGAAGAGGAAGCTCTCTTCTCTTCTACGACACCGGAGAGGAGTTTACCAGGTGGCGGATGATTCTTCATTCTCTCGACCCCCCAAGCCAAATCCTGATTTTGTCCGACTTTCAAGTCAACCCTTGCCTTCTAAGGCTTCGGTCTCTGTCTCAATTGAAGGTTTTATTGCTATGGAGGCTGTTATGAGCTCCTTACAAGAAGCTCAATCCTTCAATATGTGGGTCCTCGGAGGGCTTTTAATGTATATCAAGGACTCCGGGTTTGTTCCTCCTGATGCTCCTCTTTTTGAGAAATTCTGCTCATCCATTTCAATCGCTTCTGTACATCAGAACGAGCTTGCTGCTTCAATGCAGGCCTTTCTTGTTTCTCTAAGGCGTAACCTGTATTTGTCGCAGTTACCCTCCTCTGTATCGGAGATTCAGAGAACCCGTCTGTTGTCCTATTCTCCTTTTGGCGATTTCCTTTTCGATATTTCTGTGCTTTCTGAGGTTTTGAAGGAACATCAAGGTGATGCCTCTTCCCAAGCTCACTGGGCCTTATCAAGAGCTTTTTCCTCTGGTCTTCCTCCCATTCCCTCAAGGAGTAAGCGTAAGTTTAGGACCAGATCTGTACCTTCTGCTCCAGCCCAACAACCTCCTTCTGGCTCTTTTTTCCAGAGTACATCTCAGGTTGCTGGTGCCTCTTCTTCATCCTCTGGTGCTCACCCTTTGAAACGCGGGAGAGGTTCTTGGCGTGGCTCCAAGGGCAGAGAAAGAGCTCAACCTCCAGGAGGACCTTCTTCTTCTTCTTCTTCTTCTTCCTTGTCTCTGCGTAAGAATTTTCGGAAGTAGGAGTCATCACCTCGCCTGGAGACCGCAGTAGGAGCTTGTCTCTCTCGCCATTGGTCAGCTTGGCAGGGGAGAGTGGTGGATGCTTGGGTGGTGGAGGTCCTGAAGGAAGGTTACGAGATCCCTTTTGTTTCCAGACCTCCACTTTCCAATCGTCCTCTCGAGTTCAGCAGTTATTCCCCTCACTCAATCGGGTCAAGCCTTGGAGAAGGAGCTTTCGGCCCTCTTGGAGAAGGATGCCATAGAGCGAGCTCCTCCTTCTCCCGGGTTTTACTCTCGGATGTTTGTAGTTCTAAAGGCCTCGGGTGCCTGGCGCCCCATCATAGATCTTTCGGTTTTGAACAAGTTCATTCTAAAGTCCAAGTTCAGGATGGAGACGGTCCAGACTATTCTTTCATCCGTCAGGAGGGGGGACTGGATGATTTCCATCGATCTGCAGGATGCTTATCTGCAAATCCCCATCCATCCAAGAAGCAGACCTTACCTTCGGTTTTTCACGGACTCGGGAGTTTTCCAGTTCAAGACCCTTTGTTTCGGCCTCACCACTGCTCCACAGGTCTTTTCTCGGGTGATGGCTCCTGTTTTAGCTATTCTGCATCAGTTAAATGTAAGGATGCTTCGGTATCTGGACGATTGGCTAGTCCAGGCCGAATCTCTAGAGAAATGTCTCCGGTCGAGGGAGATAGTTCTGTCTCTTTGTGTCGAGTTGGGCATTCGTGTCAACTTCGACAAGTCCAATCTAATCCCTTGCCAGATCATGACTTATCTGGGGATTGTTTTGAATTCCCAGATTTTGAGGGCTTCTCCCGCTCAGAAACGGATAGACAAGCTTCTGAGTCTGATCGAAGAATTTTTTTCCTCCGTAACGCAGCCAGTTTCTCTTTGGAGGTCTCTCCTGGGCCATTTGTCATCCCTCATCCAACTGGTTCCCGGAGGTCGTCTCAGAATGAGGTCCCTTCAGTCGACACTTCGCCAGTCATGGGATTTCGTGTCCGAGGACACGATAGTCGCCTCTTCTCCACAATGTCGGAAGGATCTCCGTTGGTGGATGCAAGTTCACCGCCTCAAGTCAGGGACATCTCTTTCGGTTCCTCCGGACCTAATGTTTTGGTCAGACGCCTCGGATCAAGGTTGGGGCGCACACCTGGGCTCCGAAGCCGCTTCGGGCCTTTGGTTAGAGGAGGAGAGGAGCATGTCAATAAATTGGAGGGAACTGAGGGCAGTGTACCTAGGCCTTCTTTCATTTCAGGAACAACTGTTGGAGTCGGTTGTCGCGATCTTTGTCGACAACACCACAGCAGTCTCGTACTTGAGAAACCAAGGCGGCACACAGTCGGATCTTCTCACTCAAGAAGCCCGATCAATCTGTGTTGGGCAGAAGACAGGGGATTACGTTGGTCCCTCAGTTTATCCTGGGCCATCACACAAGTCTTAGCAGACGCCTTGTCGAGACCGAACGAAGTTCAAGGGTCGGAGTGGACACTTTGCCAGGAAGTCTTCGACAGCCTCAGGAAGAAATGGCCTGTCACAGTTGATCTGTTTGCCACCCCACTGAATTTTCGGTGCCAGATATTCTTCGCCCCTTACCAGACTCCTCAGAGTGCCGGGACAGACTCTCTTTTGCAGGACTGGGAGGGACTTCAAGCCTATGCTTTTCCTCCGTTCTCTCTGGTGAGGTCAGTCCTCAACAAAGTGAGGGCAACCAAGCGTCTGGATCTCACCTTGATCGCCCCCTTCTGGCCACAGAAGGAGTGGTTTCCCGACCTTCTGGAAGCACTGGTGGAACCCCCCATTCGCCTGCCAGAGAGACCAGATCTTCTCAAACAACCCCATTTTCATCGGTTCCATCAGAGGCTCCACATGCTTCATCTTCATGCCTGGAGACTGTCAGGAGGTTCTCCAAGCACGAAGGGTTCTCCTCCAGAGTGGCGCGACAGTTGGCTCTTGCCAGGCGGCAATCAACCAGAGTAAATTATCAGGCTAAATGGTCGGTTTACAGACGTTGGTGTAAGTCTCAAGGACATTCAATTTCTAGACCTTCCTTACCGAAAGTAGCAGAGTTTTTAGTTCATTTACATCATGACAGGGCCCTGTCACCTTCGTGCATTAAGGGTTATAGGTCTATGCTTTCCTATGTTTTTAAGGCAAGGCTTCCTGAGATCTCTTCATCTTATGTCATTAGAGATTTACTTCGATCTTTTTCCCTATCTCGACCCAGGCCGCAGTGTTCGCCTCCGACATGGGACGTTAACAAAGTCCTTCAAGCCTTAAGGTTCCCTCCGTTTGAGCCTCTGAATTCTGCCAAATTTAGGGACCTCTCTTCTAAGACACTCTTCCTTGTCTCACTGGCTACAGCCAAGAGTGGGTGGGTGAACTGCAAGCACTCTCTTTTCTGGTTGCCAGATCTGGACAAGACATGATTTTGTCATACCTTCCTGAATTTGTCGCAAAGACTGAATCGTCTGATAATCCCATTCCCAGGTCTTTCGTACTGAAGTCGCTGGTCGACTTTGTTGGTAATTTAAATGAGGAATTAGTTCTTTGCCCTGTTAGGGCGCTCTCATGTTATTTACGCCGCACGAAGGACATTCAGGGTCGTCCCCGTCATCTGTTTGTTTCACCCCGAAATGTCAAGAGACCTATTTCAAAGAATGGTGTATCCTTTTTTCTCAGAGATCTGATCGTTAAAACTGGTGGTTCGGCTGCTGGGGAAGACCAGACGCCGAGAGCACACAGTATTAGAGCAGTTGCTACATCAGTAGCTTTTATGAAGAACGTCTCAGTCGCCAAGGTGCTTGAGGCGGCGACTTGGCGTTCTAATTCTGTTTTTGCCTCTTTTTACTTGAGGGATATTTCTCTAGTTCTAGGCGACCTTCGTTCTTTGGGCCCGTTGGTGATGGCAGGACAGGTCGTCAGACAGGAGAATTAGGTAGTCTTCCTGTTTTTCGTTTGGTTGCTACCTGTATATTATTCATTAATTTTTGTTTTGTTGTATATATTTTTTGGTTTTGTATTATAACCCATGGCAGTTTTTGACGTAGTTATAATGGGAATTAGGCAGTTTGGTATTTAGGTGTTTTTGATGACAAGGACTGACTGCTTGGCAACTCATGCTGCTTCCATTTTCAGTGTGAAATGGTTCCAGCCACTGGGTTGTCGGCACTGGCGACTACGCTTCTCCCAGAGTCGATGCTGACCTAGGACTAGCCACTGGTTCGCTTGTCCTGACGACTCCTGCTTCTTCCACTGTCCTGGACAGGGAATTAGTCGATGGATCGTCTGCTGTCATCTGGTGACTCGCTCACCATCTACTTTTTGTCTCACCTGTCTTCTCAGAGTCAGACACTCGTGGAGATCAGGCGACATTTAGTAGCCCTGAGTTTCTTGTTGACGAAGTCGGTTGCGTTGATACACCCCCGATGATCGTGTAACATGAGACCAGGTTGGACTGTCAGGCATTCGTCCTTCGGGACTGAATCGCCTTTTTGCTCCGCGCTCCTTTCTCTTGGCACCAGAAAGCTCGAGTTAGGAGTTGCTCATGAGCCAATTCGTTGCTGGCGACTTCGGGTTGCGTTGATACACCCCCAAGGTTTGCTTAGCTTTGAATCGCCCAGACAGTCCAGACACTCATCCTTTAGGGAAAGAATAGTGCTTGATAGTCTTCAGGGTGCAGCCTTGCTGTCCGCAATTCGTCTGACTGGTCACCTGGTCGGTCACCTGACTTTAGTACAGACGGACTGACTATGCACTTACTCCTTGTCCTGTGCTACCGCAGTTGGTGGCATTATGGTAGGAGACTTTGAGTTGTTAGTATCTTTGACCTTGGGTTGAGTTTTGACTGCCTATGATATATATTTCTTTGTTTGTTTTCTCCTATTCTGTCCGAAGGGGAAATTGTATTCAGATTCCCTCCTCCTTTTCAATGTGGTTAATCGGGCTAGATAAATTATATTAAGGTAATGTTTATTAATATGGAATTTTTATTCTAAAATTAATATTAATAATACTTACCTGTATAATTTATCTAGTCCCACCCATCCTACCCCACGATCTGCCTATCACAACTGATTTGAGGGAAGGTTTTCGTATCTGTCAACGACAGTGTTGCCAACTGGCGGACAGAATAGGAGGTAACAGGGTTGCCAATGTGGTAAATTTTGGTGCGGTTTTTGGGGATTTAGGGCTAGATAAATTATACAGGTAAGTATTATTAATATTAATTTTAGAATAAAAATTCCATTTTTCCTAACTATACAAACCTGAGGTCCTTTACATATAGGCCCACCTCATGCCACCCCTCATTCTCTTCCTGGGCCTAAAGCAAAGTGGAATGTTTACATCCAGTTGGGTGGGACTCCTGACCATCGGACAAGCAATTACTGCCTAACTACCATGTTATTGAATCTTACGACGGAGTTCCAGCTGGCGCTGAAAGTAATTCCTTAAGTAAATGACCTCAGGTTTGCATTGTTAGGAACAATACAATTTACTTCAAAAATTGTGATATTTCCAATCTCCTTTTGAAGACGGGAAGAGGGGCTGTCCAGTATGTCTTGGCCAGCTCATTAGCACCAAGGTCAAGTGGAAGTGCATCTTCTAGTTCTAAACCCATAGAATGCTTATCAGGTCTATCCTGGGAACTTCTACTTCGTCCCAAAGCACTACTAAAGTATATGCATGTTCAGGGCCTAGAACTTTATTGGGCTGTGTATTGCCTGGAGAATCAGAAGATGGGAAGACAGGCTCTCTTTTTACCCCTCTCCAAGAGGTGGAATGAATTGGGGATTTTGGCATAGAGGAAAACTAATCTTGATGAGATGAAACTCATTGAATTTTGCATGAATGTTCAGGACTGTGACATTATGGAGAATGGTCTCTACAAAATAAATGTTGTGGAGAACAGTCTTTGCTGTATGAGTGTTGCTGTAGCTAATGTTGTGGCAGTGTGAGACTTCTGTAACGAGGAGACTTGACACAGACTGCTGTTGTGGCCATTCACGGGATGAAGTCTGCAGAGAGGAGTCACACCCACAAGAGCGCTGGGGTGACCTCTGTGTGACAGGCAAGGAACAACGCGGATGAAAATTTGTAGGCGGAGAAACATCACAGCCAAGTGAACGTGACTGAGATTGAGTCTGCGACCCATACTAGACTTGATTTCTTGATGGGAGCCTTATCATCTTTCCTTATGGTTGATGGTCTGGTAGCTTCTGCAGGATGGGGAGAAGAAGGAATTACAGTCACTTCTGGCAAAACTTGATCTATTGCTTTAATGTTCCTAACTGCAGATGAGGAAATACGTATGAGATGCTGTAACTGTGTAACGATAGGAAGAAGTCATGGTCGTGATCAAGCGGCCATGTGGCTTTGTCAAAGAAATGGCCGTGGAGGGACCAGTAACAACTGTGGAGGCAGGAATACGGCTGTGAGATGAGTGATCACCTTCCTCACTGAAGCAGGAGAAGCAGAGCAGGATCCAGATGGAGATTGCGAATCTTCTTAAGTGAAGAGGAAGATGAATCCTGAGAATTTGGAGAAGTAGATCTATGATATTTCTTCTGAGGTATCGTAGAGACAGAGTGGTCAATCTCTTCAAGGGCTGCAACTCTCTCCAGTAAAGTCTGAAGAGTAGAAGCAGTAGACAGTGAAGGATTATTCACATGAACCTACAATGTGGAGCATTGAAGGATGAGGTGTTCAGGGATGTGGATATATGAGTAGATTAACAGCTATAGACACACAAGCAGTTGTGACAGAGACAGCTGCCGAAGCCTTTCATTTAGACATCATCAACACAGAAGGCGGAACGTTCTCAGCAGTAGAAGGGGCGAGATGGGGAGGCCATAAGATGTGAAAGTAGTCCCTGCAACCATTTTCTCCAGGAAGGCTTAAAGTTGACAAGTACTCACAGAGAGTAGTGCTGTCTACATCCAAACCTGAAACTAAATCACAAAAAGAATCTTGTCCTCCTTTAGAGTGAGCAACCAAATCAACAATAAGTCCTCCCAAACACCTCTCAGAAACATTTACTATTAACGCCGCAGCAGGCAAAGAGGAAGGGGTAAATTCTTCTAAGGAGGAAGCACCTGGAAGACAGTTTAGGGAAGGAGAAATGGAACAAGAAGGAATGGCGTCATCTGTCACCACTGAAGAGTCGAAACCCTCCCATGGCTGAGCAATGCCTTTCCTCTTGTATTTCTTTGACTCAAAATGCCTCCATTGCTCTGGAGACCACTCACGACATTCAGAACGGGCTACTTACATTGCAAACGTGAAGTCTATGCATGCTAAAGTTATTTGAGGGTCAGTTTCAGTAAAGGCTAAGTAACAGGAGCACAGGTTGTTAGCTATACAGGCAGTCCTCACTTACTGGTGGCATTATTTAACGGCAATCTGGTTTTACGGCATTTGTCTAGCAACGCCGTCAACTGGATTTTCGGTGCTGGTAAGGAATTTTGTACAACAGTATGCGATTTATCGACGTTGGTAAGCTGTTTATGGGCACCAATCTCCCGTTAGCCTCACTGATTTCTGGTTAACGGCACCATTAAACAGTCTGTCAGTGCTGTTATCGTTGATTTTCGGCTGGCAGCACTCGGCCAGTAATGGAACCCCCACCGTTAATCTGGGACTGCCTGTAACAGGACACTTCCTGTGCTTTTTAACACTGGACTTGGATAATTCTTTGGTTTGTGTGATAGATAAGCAAACATACAAAAAAAGACACGGTATACGCCAATCAAAAGCACAGAAATATAGAAAATATACACCAATCAAAAATGCAGAACTATAGAATCAATTGCAAATGAAATGGCAGGAAGAGAAAAAACTTGTTGGGAGATGAGCAGCACACATCCTTACTAAAGGTGGTTAAGAGAACACTAAAGGCATTTAAGAGATTACTGAATCATCACAGGATCCTTTGGGTTGAGTGAGGTGAGGCTCCACCTACTTGCTCGCATTGTTTTAATTTTTCTTAACCAGTTTTCAGGTAGCCCAAGAGAAAATTCCCAGTGTAAAGAATTCAGGTTTGTATATTAGGGAAAATACAAATTGATTAAATTTTTGTGTTATCAGAAAATCAACATTTTTCATTCATCATACATTGGTCTGGGCATCTGCAGTAGTGCCCTCTTGGTTTTGAACATTATAAGTGGTGTGACTAAGTATTTTTGTCTGGAAAAAAGTACCATACTATAATTGGGTTCATAAGTGCGATGTGAGAAATTGAAATAATTGGAAGGAAAGGTAATTTCAGGCAGGCAAGAACGGAAAAAGTATATGTAGCACAAGTTGAAGGACAAAATGTAAATCTTTCACTATGGTCTTGCATATATCAGCTGGGTTCTCTGGAAGGGACCGTGAGGATCCACTTTGCATGCCCATTGCTCAGTTAAGTTTGCTCTCTTTCTTCTCACTACAGTTCAAGGAATTTTAGTGTCTGGATGATCTGAAGTCCTTGATTATGGGTTGAGTATGTAATTAATGGATTTTTTGTGAACCTATTCTTTATGACAAGCAAAAACCATTGTGTATTTGTCTTTCACATTTTGCAAATCTCCAAAATTGACTTCTATTTCTTAAAACCATTTGGAAATACCCTTGCATCTTAATTTAATGTACCTCTACTTAACAGTTACAGTAACTGGAGACTAACAGCCAACCACAAGAAAGAAGTAATTTAAGTTCATAGCACCATTGGGACTAAACTGTTACTGGTTGACATTCAACTTCCTAATGTATGTCTTATGGCTACTTCTCATCAAATACACACTTCTTTTTCTTTCAATCACATTCACATAATTTTTAATGTTACATGATTAAATGTGAAATAAATTAGTTTCACCACTCTTTTCTGTCATTGACATAATTCTAGAATATGTATAGTTAACCAGATCTTTTTGTTCGCTCCAGTTAGGTGAAGGCTTGGTCAAAAGTAGTAATGTAAATGGATTGTATCTGTGTAGCATAAGGATATTTTACAGTATTTTATATAGTATAGTTATTGAAGATAATATTTATTACAATGTTTAGATTTATTTTTGTCAATGTAGAGCCCTTTATACTACCATGTTTAAGAAATTATACTTGAGTGCTTTGTTGTTATTGAATAAAGGATGGTGACTTTAGGACTTATTGTATTTACTACAAGTGCTGATGTTCTGAAACTGATTTTTTTCTGTTCTAGGTGTAAAAAGTGAAGGAAAAAAGGAATTATATTTGGTAAGTCATGGTAGATTCGGAGCTGCCTTACTAGGGATCCAGTACTGTACATGTATTTCTATTCAAGGAAATGGATGATGATGATGTCTATGATGGGTCTGAAGCAGAGGAAATGGGAGAACCTAACATTGATGATGTTTCTGAAGTTGATAATGAAGAATCGGACAGTTTAGATGTCAAGGGAAACACGAATCACCGGCAGGATCCAAAAACGGAATTAACAGAAGCAGCCAAAAGTCTTAGTTGTGAAAGCAACTCAGCTCCAAGTTTTATTTCAGAGTTAAGAAAAGTCAGAAATACTAGTTATCATAAATACAAGCCTAGTCCTGATTATCATGAGTCCAGTGTTCAAATTAGACAGCGTACAGCAGACAGACCCTTTCAGTGTGATGAATGCAAAAGAACCTTCACTCGTGCCTATACTCTTCAAGTACACATGCAAGTTCATACAGGTGTGAATCCATTTTCAAATAATATACCTCATCATGAAAATGCCAATGTCACTGACAGTTCAGAACGGAACCAAGGTTCTGAAGGGGATGAGGAGTCAGAAAGTAGCCCAACAGGATGTAAAAGTACAGAAAAAAATAATACAGGTGTAGTTACTAGTCCCAGTTCTGTTTTCTCCAAAAGCAGAATGTATGTTAAGCATTATGGAGGAGAAAAAACTTTTGAATGCCCAGAATGTGGAAAGGGTTTCACTCGTTCCTTTACTCTTAAAGAACATATGCGTGTCCATACTGGTGAGAGACCTTTTCATTGCTCTGTGTGTGGAAAGACTTTTATTTCTAATAGTGACCTGAAAAAACACCATAAAATTCACACTGGAGAGAGAACACATCTTTGTCCCATTTGTGGAAAGGCTTTCACAATGAGTGGAGACCTTGGTAAACATATTAAAATTCACACAGGAGAAAAGGACCATGAGTGCTCTGTATGTGGTAAGCGGTTCACCAAGAATGGAAACCTTAAGCAGCACATGAGAAGTCATTCTGGTGAGAGACCTTACAAATGCAAAGAATGTGGGGTGAGCTTCACCCAGAGCTATCATCTTAAACGTCATATGGGAAAACATAGTGGCATTGGAGGGAAATTCAAGTGCCAAGAGTGTGGTAAATCATTTCCAGAAAATGGCTATTTGCAAAGACATTTGCGGGTTCATTCAGGGGAAAAGCCTTTTAAGTGTTCCATATGTGAGAGAGGATTTGCACAAAAAACTGCTCTTCAGAAGCATCTTATCCTTCATCAGAAAGCGAGAGAGAAACTAGTGTGTCAAATATGTGGTGTTGAATTCGAAGACAAAAATTGGCTCTATATACATAAAATGATGATACATTATGGTAGACTGCCAACTTCTGCTGAAAAAGAGGCAAATTTAACTGGAAACAAAGCATTATGTGAAGAAAAGATGGAAAAAATATTAAATCAAATTAGAGGGAATGATGAAGTGAATAAGGATTTGGAAAAAATAAAGGATGACCATCATTCAAACTTGAAAGAAATAGATAATGCTGTCTACATAAAAGAAGAAATGGTTACTTGTGATCTTAAAGAAGAAGTAGACTGATTACGTATATGTATTATTCAAATGGTACACTGATAAGTGAAGTGGAATAAAATTTTCTTAAAACTTTACAAACCTCTTATTTTACTTAAGCTGTACTCCCCAGAATGGTTCTGCAGTAGCCAAGAAAAGTCACTACTATATTTGGATACCTATATCATATTTGTCAGTTGCTGCCATGGCTGCCTCCAATGAAGAAATTATTGTAATAATCTTGGTATAAGTATGTAACCTCTATCTCCTATTTAGCATTTTTTACTTTGTGGTTTGGTTATACTACTTAATAATAATAATAATAATAATAATAATAATAATAATACATTTTCACACATGAAACTTACCGAACAATTACATAGCTATACGCTTCTTACTTTACTGGAGTCGAAATCCCAAATTTCTCGGCGCTAACGGTGCTGCTGATGTGTAGGTGATACGACCCCACTCACTTTCGGGAATCCCCGGTACTACTGAGCTTTGCTTGACAATTTGTTTCCTGCTGCCCACGGTGAAACACCCGTGTATTTCGCTGCAGTCAACTGTTCGCCATTTTGTTTGATACCCGATTTGGTGAAGTACAATTTTCTTGGTTGTTTTTTGTGTTTGACGACATAGCTGCTTTCTTTATTCATCTGTTTAGGGTGAGTTATGTCAGATTCAGGTTCATCTGTTAGGTTTTGCAGCGAAGGCTGCAAAACTAGATTAGCCAAATTATGTTATTACCCACACTCAAAGTGCGTGAAATGTAGGGGGCAAGAGTGTACTAAAGAGCGTACATGTAATGAATGTGAAGATCTAGATGATCAAGAATGGAAGAGTTTTTTGTCTCACCTTGATAAGATGGAAAAAGATAGGAAAAGAAAGGCAGCCATTAGGGCTGATAGGAGGGTTAGATTAGAGTCAACTCCTTTGCTGTCAGAGGCAAAGAAGCCCGCTTTGTCTTCTCCTATTTTGTCAAAACGTCTCTCCTATTGATAGTCCTCCTACTTCAGTACATCTTACTCCGGCTCAGGTTCCCCATGCTTCTGATTCCGACACCATTGCCCAATTAGAAAATAAGATGGATAGGAAATTTGAGCTACTTGTTAAATCTGTCATGGATTTAGGTACATCTTTTCGTGAATTTGTGACTAAGTCTAATGAAGTGAAAAGTGCAAGTGTCGTATCCGAGGAGGCGGCTGTCCGTCCCTCCACGTCTCCTAGACCGAGGTCACTGTCCCGCTCCCCAGCACCTGGGAGAAGACATACCGAGAGTCGAAGGGAGACTGGAGGGGTTTGCCCATGGGCGGCCGTCGACTCAGTTGTGAATTTCGACTCGATTTCTGTAAAGAGATACCATTGGAAAGGTGTAGATGTGTCTGGTGTAGGTTTGTCGTCGGACTCGGAGGTGTGTTCGCCTGATACCAGGCGAAAGAAGTGGAGTGAAGTGTCACACCTGTCGAAAAAGTGCGCAGTGCCATTGGATAGTTCGTCATCATCTGTGAATATCCGGAATTCGAGCCAGCTCCTCCATCTTCGCCTCCTTCTACCTTTGTTAAGGATAGGAAAGTACTTTCGGCGAGTCTACCTAAACTGGTGCTTTCGCAGTCGGCGAAAAGAGTCTTCAAAGAAGCGGAGAAGTGGCTGGAGAAGAAGAGGGAGTCTGGTAAAGCCGCCTTCGCTGTCCCACCGTCCAAGTTACAGAAGACATATATGCTACGGAGAATTACCCTCTTTGGGAGTCACTGCCTCTGCCCAAGGGGATTTCTCAGGTCTGGTGGATGCTAACAGAAGGACATCGTTTTCGTCAGCGAAAATGTTCTTCTCTTCGCCTGATTTCGACTACCTGATTAAGAACCTATTTAAGGTAATAGAAGTTTTCAGCTTCTTAGATTGGACTATTGCTGCATTAGCAAGGAAAATAGAGGATTGTCAATCTCTGGAGGATAGCCTGGCGACAGACTGGCTTGATGTATTATTGTGTGCCGACAAGGCAGTCAGGGATGGCTCAGGGGAATTTGCATCTCTTTTTACTCTGGGCGTCCTTAAAAAGAGAGAACTTTGGTGCTCTTTCACCTCCAAGGGAGTCACTTCTAACCAGAAGTCTGCTCTCATGTTTGCGCCTTTATGTAAGTCGCATTTATTCCCTGAACAGGTTATTCAGCAAGTTCTCCCCAATCTGGAGAAAAAGTCTACCAACGACTTATTGACTCGTTTGTCGACGCGATGCCCCAAGGAGACACCAACTAAGGGAACTAAATGGTCACCTTTTCAGAAGCACCCTTTTTGGGGGGGAAAGACTAGATGGCAACCCAGACCAAGGACTAATTTGTGTCCACAAGCCACAGCCAGTAAGAAACCACCATCGAGACAGTCGGACAAGTATGGAATTTTACCCTCACCCACCTGTAGGAGCAAGACTCCGCCTGTTTTGGCGGGAATGGAGTCGAAGAGGGGCAGAACAGTGGGTGATCACAGCATTAAGAGAA
Source organism: Macrobrachium nipponense (assembly GCF_015104395.2). NCBI lineage: Eukaryota > Metazoa > Arthropoda > Malacostraca > Decapoda > Palaemonidae > Macrobrachium > Macrobrachium nipponense. The sequence continues at coordinate 57,124,121 of NC_087201.1, read as the reverse complement.
GGTTATGTGATCCCGTTTGTGCAAGATCCACCGCTGTCGAGTATTCCCATCGCCTTGACAGCATACTCGCAGGGATCAGAAAGAGCTTTGGCTCTTGCCAAGGAAGTAGAAGCCCTGATTTCCAAGAAGGCCATAGAAATAGTGGAAGACATCTCACCGGGCTTTTACAACCGGCTGTTCGTAGTCCCCAAGTCATCGGGGGGGCTGGAGACCTGTCCTGGATGTGAGTGCACTCAATATCTTTGTTCTGAAGACGAAGTTTCATATGGAAACCAACCGGTCGGTCATGTCAGCTCTTCGACCAGGAGACTGGATGGTATTGCTGGACATGAAAGATGCATATTTCCATGTACCTATTCATCGGAGCTCCAGGAAATATCTACGGTTCGTTTTCAACGGCAGAGTTTATCAGTTCAGAGCGCTCTGTTTCGGAATTTCGACAGCTTCACAAGTATTTACTCGAGTCCTGGCCCCGGTAAGTCGATGGTTACATTTGATGGGAATCAATATTGCTTTTTATCTGAACGACTGGCTTCTAAGGTCCGACTCTAGTCTCCAGTGTGTGAGGGATTTAAATTGGACACTAATATTAACACAGCAACTGGGATTAGTAATGAATTTAGAGAAGTCACAGTTAGTACCGAGTCAGAGGATTCCATATTTGGGGATGATTCTGGACTCACAAGCTTTTCGGGTTTTTCTCTCCCCGAGGAGAATAGTCTCTCTTCTTGCGGCTGTACGGAAGCTGTTAAACTGCTCGTCCTGCACGGCTCTGGAGTGGATGAGCCTGTTAGGGACTCTCGCTTCGGTGGAGACCTTTATTACACTTGGTCGTCTTCACATGAGGACGCTACAATTCTACCTCAAGGTCAGTTGGGACCGGATAATTCAACTGGATTCGACTGTTATTCCGATCTCCGAGGAAATCAAGGAAGATCTTCGTTGGTGGTTGTCGGAGGAAAGAGCTCAGGAGGGTTTGTCCCTCGAAAGAGTGAACCCAGAGCTAGAATTTTATGCCGATGCATCGGACTCAGGATGGGGAGCCCTGTTGGGGAAAGAGAAGACATCAGGCATCTGGACGGAACAGGAGAGAGGTCTTCTTATCAACATAGAGGAGCTGAAAGCAATTTTTCTTGGGCTTCAAAGTTTCACCCCTCTAGTCGAAGGGAAGAAAGTTGCGGTGTTCTCGGACAATACCACAGTGCTGTCATACATAAGGAAACGGGGAGGGACACATTCGTTCTCCCTGTACAGAATGACGGAGCATCTTCTTCTGTGGGCGAATTCGCACAAAGTGACTCTCTTTCCCAGGTACGTGCAAGGGAAGCTCAACGTTTTAGCAGACGAACTCAGTCGTGCGCATCAGGTTCTTCTGATGGAGTGGACATTGGATATCAGAGTTTGTCAGGATCTATGGCGTTTGTGGGGACAACCAACGATAGACCTCTTTGCAACGTCCAGGAACAACAGGCTTCCTCTTTTCTGTTCTCCGGTTCCGGACCCGTTAGCCTGGAAAACGGATGCAATGCTTCTCGACTGGTCAGGTCTGAATGTTTACGCATTTCCACCATTTGCGATGATCAGAGAGGTATTAAACAAGTTCCAGAGTGACCAGAACATTACGATTACTCTAATAGCTCCTTTTTGGCCCAGAAAGGAGTGGTTCCCGGATCTCCTGAGGATGTTAGTAGACTTCCCCAGGCTTCTGCCACAAATTCCATCGCTACTCAAACAGCCCCATTTTGACAGAAATCACCAAGGGTTGTTGTATCTCGCTCTGACAGGATTCGGACTGTTCGGGACCTGGTCAGAGCGAAAGGTTTTTCAAGAAGAGTGGCAGAGGCTATTGCTAACTGTAGAAGTCTCTTCGGCCAAACTCTTATCAGTCAAAATGGGGAGTTTTTAGAAATTGGTGCAGAGAAAGTCACACAACTTCTTCTAAAACCTCTATACAAGAGATAGCAAATTTCCTAATATATCTGAGAGACGTTAGGAAATTATCGACTTCGACAGTAAAAGGATACAGATCCATGTTGGCGTCAGTTTTTAAACATAGAAACTTAAATATATCTAATAACTTGGACATCAGCGACTTGATTAAATCTTTTGAGTCCTCTAGGACAAGGAGACCAGGTTTAGTGGACTGGAATTTAGACGTAGTATTGTCCTGGCTCTCTAAAGCAAATTTTGAACCTCTTAATTCGGCTTCTTTGAAGGATCCTACTAAGAAGACGTTATTCTTAGTCGCCTTAGCTTCAGCTGGTAGAATCAGCGAGCTGCAAGCAATGAGTAAAGAGATAGGATTCACACAAGGCGAAGTTATGTGTGCCTATACTCAGGATTTCTTCTCCATTTGAAGCTTGTCAGGATTAGTAGGAGAAGAGGACGAAGAACGTTCTTTGTGTCCGGTGAGAGCACTGAAATTTTATATTCATAAAACAGAGGCTTTGAGAGGATGTTCGAACCGATTGTGGTGTTCGGTTAAAGATCTGAGCCGTCCTATGTCTAAGAACGCAATTTCGTTCTTTTTAAGGAGCCTGATTCAGGAAGCACACACGTCAGTAAGAGATCAGACTCTACAGGTGTGTAAAGTTAAAGCCCACGAGGTTAGGGGAGCAGCGACTTCCATGGCTTTTAGACATAATACGTCGCTAGCATCTATTTTGCAAGCTACTTTCTGGAGGTTGAAATCGGTTTTTGCTCTCCAATACCTGAAGGATGTGGAAGCAACGTTTGATAATTGTTGTCGTTTAGGACCTTTGTCGGTGATGGGCATGGTGTTGGGAAAGGAAGCATAGGGGGATTTGGTCCAATTCCCCTTCCTTTTGACTATCTCTTCGTCTTGATTAGAAGGTGGTCGAGTTTTGGGGAAGCCTGGGGGTACACGGTACCAGGAGTACCCTCCAGTTTTTATGGTAGGGTTTGGTTTATTTTTTTATGGTTATGTGTAGGTGATGGTCTTTGATTGTTATTTTAATCTGGTCATAGCCAAGGGCAAGGGCGAATATTATTTCATTCTGATCAACCATCGGTGAACCTCCATGGTTGCAGAATACCCACTAGTAGTATGAATGATCCTGGCCACTACTGCCATGTTCACTACAAGTGATGAGAGCGCCGACCAGAGGCAGTATTCTCCTGCAGCTGCTCTCTCACAAGGTAAGGTACTACAACATTCTTGCAATGTGAGTTTTTTCTTATTTGCATTAAAAGTCCATATACCCACCAGCCAGGTAATGTGGATTCAGCTATGTAATTGTTCGGTAAGTTTCATGTGTGAAAATGGTATTTTTATAATAAAATAAGGTTTCACACATACTTACTGAACAATTACATGATTAAAGCCCTCCCTCCTCCCCACACATGGCTCAACGAATTGTCAAGCAAAGCTCAGTAGTACCGGGGATCCCCGAAAGTGGGCGGGGTCGTATCACCTACACGTCAGCAGCACCGTTAGCGCAGAGAAATTTGGGATTTCGACTGCCGTAAAGTAAGAAGCGTATAGCTATGTAATTGTTCGGTAAGTATGTGTGAAACCTTATTTTATTATAAAAATACCATATTAGAGAAAATAAGAGCATCAGTGGAATTGATTTTATATAACATATTTTCATTTCTTCTTACTAGTCTCTTTTCTTCAAGACTGATATCTGCTAAGAGCTGGCTGATGTACATATAATCTGGATAAGGAGAAAGGCAAAGTTCTGAATGTAGTAGTCACATTTTATTCTGGTACATACAGGTGGAAGTTAAATGTTGCATGGTATATGGAGTATGTAAGTAGTAGGGAATTTTTGTAGAAGTTTTCCATAGGCATCATTGTTTCTGGTCAGAAATGTTGATGCCTTTGGAAAATTTATGGAGATTCTCTATCGGTCGGGATTGATGTCGAGGTTTTAGTTACTGTATGCTGACAACCTTAAACTTTATGGAACACCATGTTTAACTAACACCTGCATGTACATACCAGAATAAAATGTGACAATATTCAGAACTAGTACATTGGTCCACCTGTATTCGAGGGGGATGCGTACCAGATCCCCCCGCTAATAATTAGAACCCAAGAATGTTTGGAACCCCTGTAAAAACACTAAAAACAACCTTTTTTTGTTAGTTAAAACTCAAGAAAAACCCAATAAAAATGTTCATACTTGGTCTTTTTAATAGTTTTATCACAAAATGTACATTTTATGATGAAATTGATAAAAAAAAAACAGGAGTTTGTGGATATTTCTCATAGAAAAATACCGCGAATGTGCAAATTTTCCGTGAATAATGTGGGGAAACGTTCCGGAGAGAAATTTGCGAATGTGTGAGTCCGCGAATACGGGGGTCCACTGTATTGCCTTTCTCCTTATCCAGATTTTGTACAATATGGCCAGCTTTTACCGGATATCAGCCTTGAAGAAAAGAGAATACAGGCAGTCCCCGGTTATCGGTGGTCTTGGTTAATGGCGATCCAGTTCTATGGCGCTAGTTAAGGACCACAAAATCAGTGATTTGTGGCGCCGTAAGGGCCAAGTTTCGGTTATTGGCTCCGTAAGGTGCCGATAATAGAGTCAGGGCACCACAACATACCTAACAGAGGCACCATTAACCGGTTATTGGCGCCAGTAACCGAAACTTGTGCCGTAAATTGCCGAGTTTCAGTTAATAGGAGTTTTCGCTTATCAGCACCCCCCAGAGAACGGAACCCCTGCCTATAGTAAGAAAAATTGAAAAGACTTGGTAAAAATCAGATCCACTGATACTACCGTTCATTTTTAACAGAACATCATTCAAAGAGGATTTACGCCCTTCAAATAATATTGATGATAATAATATAATACAGGCAGTCCCCGGGTTACGACTAGGGTTCCATTCTTGAGACGCATCGTAAGCCGGAACATCGTAAAAAATCCTAAGAAAACCTTACTTTTAATGCTTTGGGTGCTTTGAAACTATGTAAACTGCATTCTTATTGCATTTTGCATAAAAAAAACCTTCAAATATTGATTATTTTGCATTTTTGGTGTCATATTTCATCTGCCAGATGATCTTTGTAGGTGTCGTAACCCTGGAAATAATGTCTGATGAATATAATTGAGAAGCGCCTTAACCTCGGAACATTGTAACCCGAACCCATCGTAACCTGGGGACTGCTTGTAGTAATAATAATAATAATAATAATAATAATAATAATAATAATAATAATAATAATAATAATAATAATAATAATAATAATAATAATAATGTATAGTAGGCCCATTGTATAGGGAGTAGTAGTACATGGTTCCAAGGAGGCCACCTTTGAGCAAAAAGTGCAGATTTTCTGGATGCACAGAATTAAGTACAGTAACTAACTGATACAATGGATTAAAGCATCCAAGCCGACACCTTTATAAAAGAAAGTCAGATATATCATTGTATATAGTATGTACGAAAAATTAATCATTTGCTAAAATTAATCAGTACGATTACATATGTTTTTGATGATGATTTAAAGGTTCCTTTGCTTGCTATATCCAATTACAGTATATTGCAAGTAGTATTATCATATACGTATTGGTAGTGTATTACGGAATACTATAAATATGTATTGTCATCATATGCCATTTGCATTTAATATTGTATACATTCTCAAAATCTCGGCTAATTGAGTGCTATTTCCAACATCTTCATTGCCTTTAGTTACTAGAAGAAATATAATCAGGATACTTTTTTGTGTAAATAACAAAGTTGGGTTTAAAATGTGCACATTACAGTCAACCTCTGCTATTTGCAGTCTTGCAGTTTGCTGGCTTAGCGATTCGCAGTTTTTCTGGGGAACCTATCTATAAATTATTCACAGGAAACTCGCCCATGCACAGATTTTTTCATAAAACAATACAATTTCTCTCTCCCACCTGAGGATACTCTAGAATGTGAGAGATGGATAGGTAGATAGATAGAAAGAAAGAAAGGGAGAGTGGTTACTACACATATTACAGTGTTCCCCCTGTATTCGCAGGGAATGGGTACCAGACACCCCCGCGAGTAGCTCGAACCTGTGAATAGTTAGAACTCCCCTCTAAAAATGCTTACATCTGTCTATCTTGAAAGTTCAAATAACAAATGTATGCTTGAAGTATTATCCTATATCAAATATACCATTAAATTGGTATTATCAATATCATTTCAAAGTCATCTGAAACATTTTACCATTAGAAATACATACATTGTCGATAAGAGAGAGAGAGAGAGAGAGAGAATAACTCCTTACGATATCAAAAAATTGAAATGAACTTCTATAGGCAGCACTTCTCCAAGAAATATATATACTATCTTTTCCAGAGAAGAAAGAGATGGCTGAACAAGTATCTATTTGTCCATTTATCAATTCTTTTGCAGAGAGAGAGAGAGAGAAAAAAGAAGGACGAAATAGAAACACCAAATGTATACCTTATGTAATATCCTACATCAAACTTATTTACCTTAAATTATTATCATATTACTGTATTAATCTTTGGGATTATATTGATACCATTTCAAAGTCATCTTAAACATTAGTAGGTACCCTCTTGCAGCCGAAAGAGAGAGAGAGAGAGAGAGAGAGAGAGAGAGAGAGAGAGAGAGAGAGAGAGAGAGAGAGAGAGTTGTCCTTACAGTATTTAAAAGAGTGAAATAGAAAGATTGTTGTATTTCTTTAAAATACTCTCATATGAATTTTGTAATTACAGTTATAGTATTATTGTAATATTATTATTATGGAAAAATAATAATAAATTTATTATATACATAAATGTACTACCCTAAAATGCTGTCATCTCAGTAAGAGAGAGAGAGAGAGAAATTGCATAAAAACCATTAAAATCGTTGACCATTAAATGGCACCGCTCCCCTCCCTTGTCACATTACTTGACATATTTGACAGCTTCCTGAGTTCCAAGCTTCTCTGGAGTTGAAAGAAGGTAGGGACATGGATACAAAGAAAGACGGAGGGAAGAATTTTCATTTGAAGTTGCAGTTTTTTTTTTTTTTTCTATATCAGTCCTCCAATTCAACTGGGTGGTATTTATAGTGTGGGGTTCTGGGTTGTATCCTACCTCCTTAGGAGTCCATCACTTTTCTTACTATGTGCACTGTTTCTATGATCATACTCTTCTGCATGAGTCCTGGAGCTACTTCAGCCTCTGGTTTTTCCAGATTCCTTTTCAGGGATCTTGGGATCGTGCCTAGTGTTCCTATGATTATGGGTACAATTTCCACTGGCATATCCCATATCCTTTTTATTTCTATTTTCAGGTCTTGATACTTATCCATTTTTTCCCAACTCTGGTGTCCCATGGTATTGCAACATCAATGAGTGATACTTTCTTCTTGATTTTGTCAATCAACGTCATGTCTGGTCTATTTGCACATAACACCCTATCTGTTCTGATACCATAGTTCCAGAGGATCTTTGCCTATTTGTTTTTTATCACTCCTTCAGATTGGTGCTTGTACCACTTATTACTGCAAGGTAGCTGGTGTTTCTTGCACAGGCTCCAGTAGAGGGCTTTTGCCACTGAATCATGCCTCTTTTTGTACTCGTTCTGTGCAAGTGGTGGACATTCGATTGCTATGTGGTTTATGGTTTCATTTTTCGTATAGCACTTCCTACATATGGGAGAGATGTTATTTCCATCTATCGTTCTTTGAACATATCTGGTTCTTAGGGCCTGATCTTGTGCCGCTGTGATCATTCCTTCAGTTTCCTTCTTGAGCTCTCCCCTCTGTAGCCATTGCCGTGTGTCATCGCTGGCTAGTTCTTTAGTCTGTCTCATGTATCTGTGCATTGGTTTGTTGTGCCATTCCTCTGTTCTGTTTGTCATTCTCCTGTCTCTGTATATTTCTGGGTTTTCGTCTATTTATATCAGTCCTTCCCATGCACTCTTGAGCCACTCATCTTCACTGGTTTTCAGATATTGCCCCAGTGCTCTGTTCCCGATGTTGATGCAGTCCTCTATGCTTAGTAGCCCTTTCCCTCCTTCCTTTCATGTTATGTATAGTCTGTCTGTATTTGCTCTTGGGTGCAGTGCTTAGTGTATTGTCATATGTTTCCTAGTTTTCTGGTCTATGCTGCGGAGTTCTGCCTTCGTCCATTCCACTATTTCTGCTTTGTATCTGATTACTGGCACTGCCCATGTGTTTATGGCTTTTATATTTCTGGCGTTGAGTTTTGTCTTGAGTATCACCTTGAGTCTCTGCATATATTCTTTCCTGATCATGTCCATCTCTTGGTGTTTTATATCCCCTCCTTCCATTATTCCCAGGTATTTGTATCCCGTCTCATCTATGTGTTTGATGTTGTTCCCATCTGGTAGCTTTATCCCTTCAGTCCTTGTTACCTTGCCCTTTTGTATGTTGACTAAGGCACATTTTTCTATTCCAAACTCCATCCTTGTGTCCCCTGATACAATCCTTACAGTCTGGATTAGGGTATCTATTTACTTGATGCTCTTACCATACAGCTTGATGTCATCCATGAACATCAGATGGTTAATTCTGTTGCCACTTTTCTTGAGTTGGTACCCAGCATCCATCTTCTGCAGTACTTTTGTCATGGGAATCATGGTCACTAAGAAGAGTAGTGGGGACACTGAGTTGCCCTGGAAGATCCCTCTCCTGATATTAATTCTGCTAAACTTATTCCAGAGCTTGTAAGTACTATTGTATTCCAGTTGCACATTGTATTTTTGAGGAAGCCGATGGTGTTTTCCTCTGACCCATATATTTTCAGGCATTTTGTTAGCCATGTGTGTGGTATCATTTTGAAGGCTTTCTTATTGTCAATCCATGCCATGCTTAGGTTGGTTTTCCTTCTCCTACTGTTCTTCATTACCATTTCATCTATCAGGAGCTGGTCTTTTTTGCCCCTATACTTCCTTCTGCAGCCTTTCTGTTGGTGGGGGATGGTGTTTGTGTCCTCTAGGTAGTTGTATAGCCTTTCACTGATGATACCTGTTAGTAAGTTCCACATTATTGGTAGGCAGTGATAGGCCTGTAGTTACCGGCTATATTTCCCTTACTCTTGTCTTTCTGTACTAAGGATTCTCTTCCTGTGGTCATCCATTTGGGCACATGGTGATTTGTGATACAATGCTGGAGTTGTTCTGCTATTTGTGGGTGTAGGGCCTTGAAGTTTTTGAGCCAGTATCCATAGACTTCATCAGGACCTGGGGCTTTCCAATTGGGCATTTTCTTTAGTTGGTGCATTATTATTTGAAAATATTAATAAACAGTTACATGTACCATAAAAATTCTCTCATCTCCGTAAGAGAGAGGAGTTATCCTTACTTAAGTGAAATGGAAAGGTTATTTTTATTTCTTTAAAATACTACCACATACATATTTTGTAATTATGTAGTTATATTATTATTATTATTATTATTATTATTATTATTAACTGAAAATATCAGTAAAGATATTATGTACTACTACCATAAGAACTCTCTCTCTCTCTCACTCTCTTTCTCTCTCTATTGTCTTGGAGGATTAGAAAAGCCAATCACAGAGCAGGACATTAGCTTTGCTAGTTGCTGATTGGCTGGTAGCTTCAATGCTTTGTGAGGGAGTATTTTTTTTTTTTTTTGTGTAATGTTTACTGATACATACTGTATACTACTATTCTTATAACCTACCACTGATACATACTGTTTATTCTTATAACCTACTATTGTGAATTAATCGTTATTTTCCTTTGTATATGTACTGTCACTAATGTATCGAATACTTTTAATGTGCATATGTATTTCTCTCTCTCTCTCTCTCTCTCTCTCTCTCTCTCTCTCTCTCTCTCTCTCTCTCTCGACCTCTCGTCTCTCTCATCATCTCTCTCTCTCTCTCTCTCTCTCTCTCTCTCTCTGAGATGAAAGATATTTTTTATTCATATGTAACATACTATATGCTTTATACAGAAATGTGATGTTACTTTATTAATTTTTTCATTTTTTCCATGCAATAATTGCGACATTCAAATATTCATGGATTTCTATAGTAAATAATGTAAAATTTTAAAAGGATACATATCAATTCCCAGTTTTCTTCAAAGCTCCGGAGCGATGTTGCGAGTAGTTGGTATCTGACATAAGAATAACACTCTCTCTCTCTCTCTCTCTCTCTCTCTCTCAGGGGTAATTGTATAGTTTTCACATTTGACATGATATTAAAGTGTTTAAGGTATGTTTTTGTAATAGGATGATAGTTTAAGGTATATATTTGGTGTTTGAACTTTCAAGAGAGGCAACTATAAGCATTTTTAGAGAGGGGTTTTAAGTATTTGTGGATTTGAACAATTCGTGGGGGGTTGTGATACACATTCTCAGCTTTGGCTATAATCTGCAGCTTTAAATCGCTGGTATTCTTCCTTAAGGTCTTCATTGTGTGAAGGATAAGCGAAAGTTTATTTTATTTATACTTATAGGAGCTGCTGCTTGAGAATTGGCCGGGTTTAACAACTTGACACCTTTAACGCAACTCTTGATAAATGCTCAATAGTTACGGTAAAGGACGTCAGCAATTAATTGTTTCTCAATTTGTTTGTTTATGTCGGTACAAGTTACAATTGCTCCATCCGCAGTCCTATGAAACGGAATTTTGTTGGAGGGTGTAGGAGCATCATAAAGTACTGTACATATTATGGCCAATGAGAGAGAGAGAGAGAGAGAGAGAGAGAGAGAGAGAGAGAGAGAGAGAGAGAGGTATCTATATACAAAAGACAAAAGTCAAACTATAGTTGTATTGAGAATAATTATAATTTTAATCAAACCTTTATTTTACTGTTGTCTAATTATATTTCATGTATTGTTATTGTATTACAAAATATGAACAGAGCAATCATGTGCCATTTGCATTCTGGTTTTGTTTACATTCTTATTTATATAGACAAACAGTACCTGTAAAGTATGATAAAAGCCATATCTTATTAATATAAACTGCAGGACAGTAAAAGCTTTAGCATAAATTTTAGAGTTGAAAGCAATGTTATTATCAAAGAAACAGTCAGGCAGTCGATCCAGAGGGGAAAACCCTTAAATCGATATTTCCATTTTGCACCGATACACCCGGAAGTATGATATACCACAGTCTGTTATATAGGTGAGGTACTGTACTCTGAAAATAATTCAGATTTACTTATATACTTAACTTGAAACCCCATAGATACAAAATTACTGTTGTGTACAGTAGTACATCATAATACTGCTCGCCAACATGCTGGGATGTAATTTCATAAACAGTACAGTTTGAAAAAATTCTTTTTTAGTAAATTTTGATAAGACTGCTAACATTGTTTAAGTACCAAAACAGATGTCTTGTACCTCCAATTATATGTAAAAAATATATTCTGTTATTGAACAAATAGTTCTTTACTGTGTATTACAACTTATTTAGATATGTTTATTCTACTAGTAATGCTGTACCTATGTAACAAGAAAAATGTTCACTATAATTCACTTGAAAACTGAGGGCAGTTTAAAGGTACATATTTTATTTGCCTTAGTCTTTAACAATAGTAAGGTATTTCATATTTGTCATTGCGCAATAAAAATGAAAATAGCACAGAATCTACAGAAACAAAGATGTAAAGATTTTTTTTTCTCTCTCTCTCTCTTGAACAGTGTTTACACTGGTTTAAACCCCAAATCTTGGCTTGATGTGTTCATATTCAAAGTTAGGATGAGTCAATGAAAGTTTTATGTTCTAGTTCCAATGAAATGACTTGTGGGGAATGACACTTACAGAGATGAAGATGAAGGCTAATTATTGTTGCCTTCTGACCAGATGGTAGCTACCTTTCAGCAGATCTAAAATCTTTGTTTGTCTCCTAAAGTAAGCACATTATGTGTCCTTTTTTGCGTTGAGTATTACCATAAATTTTATTGTGGTGTTTAGGCAACACTTGCTTTTTGTGAGGCATATTTTAACAAAATTAAGGGCATAAAAAGATAGAGAATGATTTACTGTACACCTAAACTGCCAAACTACATAACTGTCAGTGAGACTAGCCTCCTGATATCAGCTGAGCAATGCAATGTGCATGTGATAATTTCAAAATTTGGTTTTGGAACTTTGTGATGTTTTGCTATTTATTATTATTTTATTATATCGTAGAATGCAGCTTGTTATATCCTTGCAAAACAAAACTGTGAAGGTGGGATTACTATAATCTATTTCTTGATGAAATAATTTTAGTGTTTTGTAGTGTAACCAATAGAGGTTGGTATTAGTATTGGTTATGTCCTGTAAAATGAATGGAGGCAACAGACTTTCTTTTCATGGTATGCATTAATACCACCTTTTGTTGTTAGTATACTAGCTCAGCTTTACATTTTGAGACAGCATAAGTATAGTAGCACCATTTCTAACAACAGAATACAGGCAGTCCCCGGTTATCGATGGGGGTTCTGTTCCCGGGGGTGTGCCGATAAGTGAAAACCACCATTGTTCATACTCGAACAAACCTTCGGTCTTAACAGTAGGATAATTTCTAGCGCCTAGCTGAATCCGGTTAATCGCAGATGAAAGCAAGGAATCTTGTGAGATCTGGCAATGTGTGCATATATCGGGTGAAGAGTGGTCAAGTACCACACACCCATGCCACAGCGTCAGTCTTTCTTAAAACCACCTGGACGAGAGTTGTAGTTCACCTCTCTCGGCCTTTACCCGGTTCATTGCCCTTTTTTGCTTGTGTTTGAGTGTGTGTGTGTATGTGTGCTGTTATTATGGCTGCTTCTGCTCCTTCTCGGCCTCGTCAATAATGAATCCTTGCATGGAATGCCGTGCGTGGCCTAGAGAGCAGTGGAAGTTATATTATAGTAAGAGAGAGCATCGTAGGGTTTCTTCTCTTCCTTCGTGGGGGAGTTTTTCTTCTTTTCCCAATGCTTCGTCTCCTGCTGCTGTCACATCCCATGCTAGTGTTGTGCCTTTGTCCCCTTCCTTTTCTTCCATCGATTTGTTGTTGGAGGTATCGGGAGGCCCTCAGGCTGATTTATATAATGCCGTTCCCTCATCCTCAGAAGTTCATTTGATTCCCGAGAGGGAGGAGGCTTTTTCATCAATGTCTTTTAGTATTTCAGAGTCAGAGGTGTCCAAAATGGCGGCGCTTTGGGGGACACTTGGGCTACGGGGTCCACCCTCCATGGAAGGTTTGCTGACACACTTCTTGGATGCTCGCTACCCCCTTCCTCATGCTGTCCAGGCCCTCCCTCCTCCTCCTGGCCTCACCTTCGTGGGTAGCCGAGGTCAGTCATTTTGTATAGCTCTGCCAGTGGTGTCTGCTTCCCGTTCGGATCAAGGGGAAGCCATGACGTTATCGCCCTTATGACATCACTTCTATCGATGACGTCACTCCCACTTGTCTCCGCTAAGCTGCCTCGCTTGTCTGTGTCGTCATCGTTTACTGCCGTGATGTCATTTCAGCCATCCAGTTTGCTGCATCTCCCTTCCATGTTGTTGGCCCCTTCTCTTGCTGATCTGTCTGAGGCTTTATGCCAGGCGGTTCTTAAGAGATTGCGCTCTGTTTTAGAAGATAAAGTTTGCTGCCATGATGGCTGGGAGGACTGGAAGCAAACGTGTTGCATTGCCACCACCTCCTGCAAAGAGATTGTGTAAGGAGCCAGTGCTGTCTTCCTCTCCTTCTCCACCATCTCCGCCGCGTATCGTATCAAACGTTAGAAGGCTAAAGGCATTGCCCTTTCTTTGTCTGCGAGTGAGGAGCAGCACGCCTGTGTTCCTGTGAGTGTGGGTGTTACTGAGAGTTTTCGTGTTTCTTCCCCTGAGCAATCTGCAGTGGCTGCTTCGTCCTCTGCATCAAGTCGCGAGCGTGTTGCAACCTCCCTTGTTCATGCACATGTTGCAGGTGCTTCCACTTCTCCTTCTCCAGGGCCTATTTGTCGCCGTAAGGATCTCAAGGTGCCTGTCAAGAGGTTGAAGGTTGTGAGCGCGGAGTTGGTGCACTCCTCTCCTTCTCCAGGGCCTGTTTGTTGCCGTAAGGATCTCAAGGTGCCTGTCAAGAGGTCGAAGGTTGTGAGCGCGGAGTTGGTGCACTCCTCTCCTTCTCCAGGGCCTGTTTGTCGCCGTAAGGATCTCAAGGTGCCTGTCAAGAGGTTGAAGGTTGCGAGTGCAGAGTCGGTGCACTCCTCTCCTTCTCCAGGACCTATTTGTCGCTGTAAGAATCTCAAGGTGCCTGTCAAGAGATCGAAGGTTGTGAGCGTGGAATAGGTGCAGCAGGAGTGTTTGCCTGCCCCCCTCCCTGGTACTTCCAGGAGTTTGACTCCGAGGGATTCTCATTCATAGTGTTTGTGATTCCTCACCAATGCACGTTCGTACGTCTGCCCCACACGCGCTCGTACGCGGCCATGTTAGAGAGTCATCTGTTGTGAGAGTGCGTTGTGATGTCCTTAGTGTTATGGTTGGTTTGTCGCAGGAGTTGGCACTTGGATCCACCCCAGACAGATTAGTTGGTGTTTCAGGCTGTTTGACTGCTGGTCCATCTGTTAATTTACACGAGGAAGGCGCTTTAGATAAGCCTGCACATCCCTCTCGTCGCCGGTCTCCGTTGCCAGAGCAGGAGGAAGGAGACACGCTAGAGTTTTTGTCTTCCTTTACAGAAGTTGTCGATCTCATTCGTAGGTACAACAATTTGAAGAGTAGGACTCGGGCTCGGTTGTCTTTCACTCCTTCCTGCTCGGAAGCCTCGCTGGGAGCTACACAAGATCCCAAGTCGTCGTTTCAACTTCCCTTTCGGGGTGTGTCCAGTCAGTCTTGCATAAAGTTAACACCTCTGATAATAAAGAACGAGTGATGTTACTGTTTGAAACAGGAGCCACCTTGCATAAAGACATCACATCACGTAACTTGCCCTCTGGGGCTCTTTCTCATTTTTGTCTCCTTGTAACACTAAAACCTGCTTGAGACTCAGTGGAGGTATGTCTTACAAGAAACCTGTCCATTGCAGTTTAATTTTGTCTTTATTTTAATATTTACCTGAAGTAGATATGTTATTGTCATTCAAAATGTTTACAACAGCTTTGTCGTGGTGAAATTTCTCCTCTTTGTTAATCTCCCCATTTCCCTCACATTGCTTTGATCAATGAACTAGGAACAACCTCTCTTCCCCCCTGTTCCTCCTCCCCCATAAGACATTTCCTCAGTTCCCATCTGTTGCAGCTCCCTCTGAAGGTCTTGGAGTTCTTCCATAAGCTCAGCATTGTTGTCTGTGAACTCCACGTCATCTCCCAGCCCATGGACTTGCTCATAGATGCAACATCCTTGATTAAAGGTTTAACTGCTGGCTCAGCCCAAAAGCCTTCAAAGTAGGTATCTGGTACAGTGTCTGGTCAGTCTCCATGCCAAGTTCATGTTTCTTTGAGACTTTCCACAGGATTTGTGAGATGTAAGCAATAGAGGGTATTAAAGTGATTTAACCAGAACTCTCTGAGGGTTAACTCTGTCTCAGAGTTCACTTCAAAGCACCTTTGAAACATTGCTTTTGGATATAGTCTTAAATTTTAAATGACCTGTTGGTTCGTGGGGTGGATGAGAGGAGTTGTATTATGGGGCAAAATCTTCACCATAATGAAACTGTACTCCTCCACAAATTCATTCTCGAGGCTTCCAGGGTGAGCAGGAGCATTGCCTGTCACAAAAGGGGTCTTGAGTGGCAATTTGTTTTCCCATTAAAGTTGCGGCTAACATTTCATGGCTCCAGTCAGTAAAAAATTGCCTGGTTAACTAAGCTTTACTATTAGCCCTCCATATAACATGTAATTTACTTTTCATTACATTACATTTTGTTCATGCCACTTACCTGACAGATATATATATAGCTGTATTTTCTGAAGTCCGACAGAATTTCAAAACTCGCGGCACACGCAGTGGGCGGCCAGGTGGTAGTACCCATTCCCGCCGCTGGGAGGCGGATATCAGGAATCATTCCCATTTTCTATTCATATTTTTTTCTGTCGCCGGTCGGTAAACAACTGTTTACAGACCTCTGCTCAGGATTTTTTGGATTTGACTCGCTTTTAAGTATCTGATTGGTTTTTTGGTATTGAATTGGATTATTGAATTGGCATGCGCGATAGTGGAGCCGTTTTTTGACTTTGATTGGCTTTTTTCTCTAAAACGTGATGTCTGGATCAAGTGCTGTGAGTTTCAGAGTGTGTGTGAGGACTGATTGTAAGGTGAGGCTACCGAAAGCATCGGTAGACCCCCACACAGTATGTATGAGTTGTAGGGGGCATAATTGTTTGGTGGATAATCAGTGCAATGAATGTGAGAGATTGACCGATGATGATTGGAGAGTATATGAGTCCTATCGCCTTAGATTGGAACGCGATAGGATCAGGAGGTCTTCCTCCAGGAGTGGTTCTACCAAAGGTAAGGCTAATATCTCTCCTGTATTAACACCTGTAGAGTTTGCAGCTCCTAAACCTGTGTTGCCTTCGGGCTCTGATTCTGTGTCGGGAGAAGCTAATGCTCTCTCTCTTATTTTGGAGTCTCTACGCACTCTGGAGACCAAAGTGAAAGCCTTGGAAACTGGCTCGGTGCAAGTGTGTGATCGTGCCCCTAGTGTTGTGGAGGGGGCGTCAGATCGGCCCCATAATGCCTCTAGGCCTAGACCTCTATCGGACTCCCAAGACTCGGGGAGAGGGTATGTCGAAAGCCGCAAGAGGGTTACGGGGGCTCCCCACCGATCTGGCGTCCCTTCGGCAGGCCTTGTTCCAAAGTCCCAGGCTGCCAAGGAGCGCGCACGAGCGCGCGTCCTGAAGGAGTGCTTTTCGTCCTCCGAAGAGTCCTCCCCGCGCAAGGGGTGGAGCGCTCGGAGAGACTCTCGTCCTCTGAAAAGGACGTTTTGTGTTGAGGACGCTTCACGTCCTGTATCGCTGCTTTCGTCGGAGGATGCGTATGACGCTTTTCCGCCTCAGAAAAGGGGTAAGATCTCCTCCGATGAGGACGCTGGGTTGCGTGCACAGGCGCGTCTCCCTGAGAAGCAGGTAGCTGTACCTGTGAGAAGGAAGGAGGCGTCCCCTCGCCCCTCGTCTTCTCGCAGGATCAGTCCTGCTTCCTCTGTTCGTTCCTCTCCAACGAAGAACATTCTTTTGTCCCTTCAGGACCAGCTATCGACGCTTATGGCTCAGAGGACTCGCCCAGCAGCAGTCGAGCCTAAGCGGAGGAAGGACCTTAGACTGCCCGTCAAGAGTACGAAGCAGTCTCCTTCTCCCTCTCCTACTTCGTCTCGTTCGCCGATCGCGTCTCCTTCGGCGATTCGCCGATCTCGTTCGTCCTCTAGGAAGACGTTGCGTCAAGACGCTTTTGAGGACGCTCGGCAGGACGCTCAGCACGACGTTCGACAGGACGCTCGTCAGGACGCTCGGCAGGACGCTAGGCAGGACGCTTGGCAGGACGCTTGGCAGGACGTTCGGCAGGACGCTCGACAGGACGCTTGTCAGGACGCTCGGCAGGACGCTTGGCAGGCACGCAGGACGCTGGCAGGCGCTCGGCAGGACGTCGGCAGGAGCTCGGCAGGAAGCTCGGCACGGACGCTCGACAGGACGTTCAGGACGCTCTTCAAGACGCTTTTGGGGACTCCGACCAAGAAGTCGTACCCCAAGACGCTAGTTTGCGCGCACATGCACGTATTCCGGCTAACATGTCTTCCCTTTCGTTTAAGAAACGTAAGGACGCTTCTCTGGCAAGTGAGGCTGCCTCGGGTGTCGCTAAGGACGCTCGTCCTCGTCAGGACGCTCTACATGCTTCAAGTGGTAAGCGCCATAAAGAAGACAGCCGAAATAAGGCTTCATCCAGTAAGGATAGGGGTCCTTTGATTAAGACAAGACCCGACATTCGTACGCCCTCTCCGGACAAGCGGTCCTCCTTCCGTTTAGAGAAGAAGGAGAGCTGAGTAGTTCGGCTGACTCGGTTGAAGAGGAACCTTCTGCTGCCCCTTCAATCTCAGATTATAAAGTTCTCGTGCGGCTGTTGCGTTCGTCCTTCGAGGACAAGTTTCAGCCTGCAGCTCCCAAGTCTCCTCCTTCGCAGTTTTCATCCTTTAAGACTGGTAAAACTCCGGAGTTTGTTGAGATGAAAACTTCGCTCTCCACTAAACGAGCGTTCAAGAAATTCCAAGATTGGATGGTACGAAGGAGAGATCAAGGCAAGACGACTTTTGCTTTGCCTCCAGCTAGACTCAGCGGAAAAGGGGGTATTTGGTATAGAACCAAAGAAGAAGTGGGAGTTCGTATCCCTTCTTCAGCTCAAGGAGATTTCTCCAGCTTGGTGGATTCGCAGAGGAGGTCTCTTTTATCCACTGCTAAAGTGACCTGGACCTCTACGGAGACGAACCATCATTTGAAGGGTCTGCTCCGGACTCTTGAAGTTTTCAACTTCCTTGACTGGTGCTTGGGAGTTCTGGATCTGCAAGCGAGAAGCCCAGAATCTCTCAGTCTGGGGGAGCTGTCCAGCGTCGTAGCATGTATGGACAAAGCCGTCAGGGATGGTTCGGAGGAGATCGTCTCTCATTTTGGAACGGCCTTATTGAAGAAGAGAGCTTTGCTGTGCAATTTCACAGCTCGTTCAGTTACTCCAGCTCAGAAAGCGGATTTGCTTTTTTCTCCTCTTTCGAACCATCTCTTCCCCCAGACTTTAGTAAAGGACCTGACTAGCAGTTTGCAAGAGAAAGCAACGCAGGACCTCTTAGCCCAGTCTACAAGACGTTCGGCAGTACCTTCAACTTCTTCAGCTTCGGTTCGACCGCCGAAGAAGGTTAAGCCCTTTCGTGGGGCTCCCCCCTCGAGAGCAGCTCCTCGAGGGAGAGGGTTTTCACGAGGAAGAGCTTCCTTTAAGTCAAAGCCTTCCAAGTGAGAAGCATGTCCTTCAGACACCAGTCGGAGCCAGACTGAAGTTTTTTGCGGGAGCGTGGAGAGAGAGGGACACGGACTCTTGGTCCCTCAAGATCGTTGGAGCAGGGGTACAAGATCCCTTTTTAGATCTTCCTCCTCTTTCGACGACTCCCAGAGACCTTTCTCCATCCTATCAGGGAGAGAAGAAGCAAGTGTTATTCGATCTTCTTCAACAAATGATCGAGAAAAGAGCGGTGGAACAAGTCGCGGACCTGGGGTCTCCAGGTTTTTACAACAGGATTTTCCTGGTACCGAAGCAGTCGTCAGGTTGGCGTCCAGTTCTAGATGTAAGCAGGCTCAATCTTTTTGTGGAAAAGACCAAATTCACGATGGAGACGCCTCATTCTGTTCTGGGAGCCTTGAGACCGGGCGACTGGATGGTGTCCTTAGACTTGCAGGACGCGTACTTTCACATCCCGATCCACCCTCTTTCAAGAAAGTATCTAAGGTTTGTCTTAGACAAAAAAGTGTGGCAGTTCCGAGCTATGTGTTTCGGCCTGACCACGGCTCCAATGGTGTTCACCGTAGTCATGAAGAATGTGGCGAGGTGGCTACACTCTTCGGGGATAAGAGTTTCCCTGTACCTCGACGACTGGCTGATCAGAGCGTCGTCGAGAGAAAAGTGTCTGAAGGACTTGCAGTTCACTTTAGCCCTAGCAAAGTCCCTGGGACTTCTTGTCAACCTCGAAAAGTCGCATCTGACCCCGACACAGTCCATCGTGTATCTGGGGATTCAGATGGATTCAGTGGCTTTTCGAGCGTTTCCGTCCCAGGAACGTCAGCGGCTAGGTTTAGAAAAGATCTCGGCCTTCTTAGGGAAAGAGACTTGCTCGGCGAGGGAATGGATGAGTCTGCTGGGAACCATTTCCTCGCTAGAAAGGTTTGTTTCCTTGGGAAGACTGCACCTCAGGCCTCTCCAGTTTTTCCTTGCGGACGAGTGGAAGGCCAAGGACGATCTCAATGCCATATTGAGAATATCTCTTCCGATAAAGAACCATCTAAGATGGTGGTTCGACCCTCAGAAGCTACAGGAGGGCGTGTCCCTAAGTCTTCTGAGCCCCGACCTAGTGTTGTTCTCCGACGCTTCCATCACGGGCTGGGGACCAACACTAGGAGGGAAGGAAGTGTCAGGCTCCTGGGGAGGGGAACAGGTAGCCTGGCACATAAATGTCAAAGAACTTGCAGCAATCTTTCTGTCTCTGCAGTTCTTCGAAAGGAGTTTGAAGAACAAGATTGTTCAGGTAAACTCAGACAATACCACAGCACTCGCTTATTTGAAAAATCAGGGAGGAACACACTCCAGAACTTTGTTTTTCCTGGCGAGGGAGATTCTGCTGTGGGCGAAGAGAAGAAAGGTGACAATCCTGACGAGGTTCATTGCAGGAGTGCAAAACGTCAGGGCCGATCTTCTCAGTCGTCGGGAACAAATCCTACCGACGGAATGGACCTTGAACAAAGACGTGTGTCCAGACCTTTGGAGGTTGTGGGGACGTCCTCTGGTCGACTTATTCGCGACGTCAAGGATCAAGAGACTTCCTCTTTATTGCTCCCCGGTCCTGGATCCAGAAGCGATCGCTGTAGACGCGTTGCTTTGGAATTGGACGGGTCTAGATCTTTACGCCTTCCCACCATTCAAGATTTTGGGGGAAGTCATGAGGAAGTTTGCGGCCTCAGAAGGGACGAGGTTGACCCTGATCGCTCCGATGTGGCCAGCGAGAGAATGGTTCACAGAGGTCATGTCTTTCCTTGTAGACTTTCCAAGGACATTGCCCTGGAGGAAAGATCTACTCAAACAGCCTCACTTCGAAAGGTTTCACCAAAATCTCTCCGCTCTGGGTCT
This sequence comes from Macrobrachium nipponense, assembly GCF_015104395.2. Lineage (NCBI taxonomy): Eukaryota > Metazoa > Arthropoda > Malacostraca > Decapoda > Palaemonidae > Macrobrachium > Macrobrachium nipponense. Next base: position 57,103,379 of record NC_087201.1, on the reverse strand, counting down.
GACTGCGTTCAGACTATCGAAAAGTTGGCCAGAGCGAGAGGTTTTTCGAAAGCAGCTGCGAGAGCAATCGCAAATGCAAGACGTGCTTCCACAAGAGCTGTTTACCAATCGAAGTGGGCTTCCTTCAGGGCATGGTGTAAAAAGGAGGGAGTTTCCTCTTCCTCGACCTCTGTGAGCCAGATAGCTGATTTTCTGCTCTTTCTCAGGAATGTGCAGAAATTAGCGGTCCCTACCATCAAGGGATATAAAAGCATGTTGTCAGCGGTTTTTAGGCACAGAGGCCTTGACCTTTCTGACAACAAGGACATTCATGATCTTTTGAAATCTTTCGAGACTTCGAAGATTCCTCAAATGAGACCTCCGTCATGGAACCTTGACGTGGTTCTTAAGTTCCTTATGTCAAGCCCTTTCGAACCGCTTCAGGCAGCGTCTCTTCGAAACTTGACAAGGAAGGCTCTTTTCCTAACTTCTCTTGCGACGGCTAAGAGAGTTAGTGAGATTCAAGCGTTTAGTAATTTAGTGGGATTCAAAGGAGACAATGCTGTCTGCTCTTTGAACCCAACTTTCTTGGCGAAGAATGAAAATCCTTCGAATCCTTGGCCGAAAACTTTCGAGATCAAGGGTATGTCAAGTCTGGTGGGCCAAGAACCAGAGAGAGCCCTGTGCCCGGTCAGGGCTCTCAAGTTCTATGTACATAGAACAAAAGAGGTAAGAGGTCCCTCAGGTAATCTCTGGTGCTCTGTGAAGAGACCAGAGTTACCTTTATCTAAGAATGCTGTTGCTTTCTTTCTGAGGGACGTCATTAAGGAGGCTCATTCATCTTTCCAGAAGACTGATTTGAGCCTCTTACGAGTGAAAGCTCACGAAGTTCGAGCTGTCGCTACCTCTCTTGCCTTCCAAAAGAATATGTCAATCAAGGACATTCTTGATTGCACCTTTTGGAGGAGTAACTCCGTCTTCGCCTCACATTACCTAAGGGATGTGAGAACGATTTATGACGACTGTAATTCACTGGGGCCATACGTTTCTGCGGACACAGTCTTGGGGTCCGGAAGTAGCTCTTTCCCTATCCCTTAGTTAGGCTTAGGTTAGTTTTATTGTTGTGTTTTTAGGTTGTGGTGAGTCTTATGTGAAGATCTCCCATCCTTTAGTTAGTTTTAAGGGGTTTTTTGAATAGTTGGTCAGGTGGTGGTCAGTTGCTTCGTTGCCCTCATATGTATGGCTCGATGGTCTTGTCACGTTGAGGTCTCGTACCCGTTGACAGATCATCCAGAGCGCACCAGCACTACAGGTCTCCACCTGGCTGGCAACTCTGATTTAAGCAAAAGCAGCCTTAAGTGACAGTAATCACAGAGTCTACTTTGCTAACAGGTGAGGAACCAAGATGTATATCATCTACTTAATTTAAGTTTCCTAAAAAATCCTATTCTGTCTCTTCCCACCATCCGAAGGTGGGATTCAGCTATATATATATCTGTCAGGTAAGTGGCATGAACAAAATGTTATTGTTATTATACAATTAAGTTTGTTCATACTTACCTGGCAGATATATATAATTAAATTGCCCGCCCTCCTCCCCTCAGGAGACAGTGGCATTAATAAAATATGAATAGAAAATGGGAATGGTTCCTGATATCCGCCTCCCAGCGGCGGGAATGGGTACTACCACCTGGCCGCCCACTGCGTGTGCCGCGAGTTTTGAAATTCTGTCGGACTTCAGAAAATACAGCTATATATATATATCTGCCAGGTAAGTATGAACAAACTTAATTGTATAATAACAATAAAATTTTTCTTAGAAACCCTCAGGTTTTCAGTGATATACAAGCAGAACCTCAAATTCAAAGTCCTCACTTGCATTTCCACATAACAGTATTAGTCTGTCCTTCATTGGCTTGTGTCCTGGCAGTGACTTTTACCCCAGAGTGATGTAGGTCCTCTTTGGTATTTTCTTTCAAATAAGTCTCTAGTGGGAGTAGCTCTTCAGGGGCTAAGATTCAAATTAATTATTCTTCTCAGCAAATGCTGTACTGTTTTGGGAAGTATATCAAGATTGAAATGAGAGGTTTGTATTTTAGGTATACATGGAAAATATTAAAAAAATTTTATCTTTGTAAGATACAAAGTGGTATATCTTGGGTAAATTATTTTAAGTAATTGTAGTATACATTATTTTTATATGAGTTTGAGATTGTCATTGTTGTGCTGTTTTTATATAATGTTTAAGGCAATGTAAATGCTGTTAGTGGAGAATGTTATTTATAGTTAATTTATATGTTTCATTAAGGAGAGATTTCATGCTATGTAACCATTAGAATATATGACAGTAAAGTTTGTGCAAAGATATGTGAAATTTTTATATAATTTTATTTACCTGTTTATATAAGTACTATACAGTAGTGCCTCAGGTTACAAAATTAATCCGTTCTGAAGTGGCCTTTGTAACCTGATTTTTTCGTATCTAGAACTACGTTTTACATGTAAATTGCCTAATTCATTCCAAGCCCTACAAAAACACCACAGTAAATTTTATAATAAAGCTAAATTGACCAGTAAACAATGAAATATAACAATTTGGACCATTCAATACTTAACCTAACCATTACTGTACAGTGGTACCTCGAAATACGAAAGGCTCAACTTACGAAAAATGTTATTGTTAGTATACAATAAGGTTTTGTACATACTTACCTGGCAGATATATACTTAGCTTTACGTCTCTGACGTCACGACAGAATTCAAAACTCGCGGCACACGCGACAGGTAGGTCAGGTGATCTACCTTACCCGCCGCTGGGTGGCGGCTGTAAGAACCAATCTCCCTTTCCAGCCAGAATTTTTCTCTTCCACCTGTCTCCTCTTTCAGTACCTCTGTAACCCAAATAGCAGACTTCTTACTTTTCCTTAGGGAGAAAAGTGGACTGGCGGTATCAACCATTAAAGGTTATCGTAGCATGCTGGCTGCAGTGTTTAGGCATAGAGACTTAAACATTTCAGAAGACAAGGACCTTCATGATCTATTAAGATCTTTTGAAACATCCAAAAAGGTTTCGCCAGAGATTCCGAGTTGGAATCTGGATGTAGTGCTACGTTTCCTGAGGTCCCCTAAGTTCGAACCGCCTCAGTCTGCCTCTTTTAGAGACCTCACGAGGAAGACACTTTTTCTCATGGCATTGGCTTCCGCAAAGAGGATTAGTGAACTCCATGCAATAGAAGGGAATGTGGGATTCAGAGGAGATGCAGTCGAAAAACACAATTGTAAGCTAAAACTCTTACAGTCTAGTAATATTCAGTCATTTATCTTCATCTTGAAACAAATTCAAAGTCTCTAGCAAAATATTTAGATTTTGTGGTGAATTTTAAAAAAATCTTTCCTTCCCTCCGCACGCGGATTGTCTGCCACAAATCTCCGAAATGCGTACATCCCATTCTCGGAATATTTGCTTCGTTTCATATTAGGCATTTCATAGAGTTTTATATATGAAAATGTGCGCAATTTCATGTAGAATAAAACGAAAAATATTTGAAGGTTGTAGGTTTTCTTATTTCTGAAATAATTGCATATAAAAAATATATATATAAAAAAATTCGACATTCGGTCAACTTTAACTCGTCAGATATGGTCGAAAAATGTTATTGTTAGTATACAATAAGGTTTTGTACATACTTACCTGGCAGATATATACTTAGCTTTACCTCTCTGACGTCACGACAGAATTCAAAACTCGCGGCACACGCGACAGGTAGGTCAGGTGATCTACCTTACCCGCCGCTGGGTGGCGGCTGTAAGAACCAATCTCCCTTTCCAGCCAGAATTTTTCTCTTCCACCTGTCTCCCGAGGGGAGGCTGGGCGGGCCATCAATCGTATATATCTGCCAGGTAAGTATGTACAAAACCTTATTGTATACTAACAATAACATTTTTGTACATGAACTTTCCTGTCAGATATATACTTAGCTGATTGACACCCTTGGTGGAGGGAAAGAGACAGCAATATAAATATGGAAAAAGGGGAAAACAACACTTGTTGTAGGATGTAAAATACAACCTTGATTCTTACCTGTTTAGGCAGAAGACTTCGTAGTTACTGTCTATGAGTCTGCGTTGCCTGAAGAGCTTCAGCGAGGGCGTGACCTACAGCTGACACTCTTTGGGTCTATCAAAGGGATTTGGTATCCGCTTACTTGATAGAATCCGAGCAGGATCTTGTCAAAGGGGATTCGCCCTCTTATATGACAGAACCCAACCACTATCATTGCAAGGAGCTCAAACATAAACCAATCACCTAACCAATCTAATCATTGTTAGACATACGACATGAAAGACATGCCTACCCGCATGCTCTTTCAAACAACCAAAAAAACTTACAACCTAAACAAGGGGGAAAATATATACTACAAAGGATATGTCTCAGCTCCCTGCCCCAGCACCGAATCCGCCGATACATACGGGCCTAACGCGAAGCACTTTTCATACGTAATTTTGACGTCTCTCAGATAGTGGTTTGCGAAGACTGAGTTGCAACGCCAGAATGTTGCCTTCATAATATTACTCAGGGATATGTTTTTATTGAAAGTTAATGACGTGGCAATAGCTCTTACCTCATGAGCTTTGACCTTTAGAAGTTTGAATTGACTTTCATCACATATCGCATGTGCTTCTTTCACCAGGCTTCTGATAAAGAAAGAAAGCGCATTCTTCGAAAGAGTCCTCCTTGGATCTCTTACAGAGCACCAAAGGTTGACATCATTGCCCTTAAGTTTTTTCTTTCTCTGCAGATAAAACTTTAAACTTCGTACCGGGCAAAGTGACCTCTCTGCTTCCTCGCCTACTAAGGCAGACAAACCTTGGACTTCAAAACTCCTAGGCCAAGGATTTGAGGGGTTCTCGTTCTTAGCCAAGAACGAAGGTAGGAATGCACAGATAGCTGCATCTCCTCTGAATCCCACATTCCCTTCTATTGCATGGAGTTCACTAATCCTCTTTGCGGAAGCCAATGCCATGAGAAAAAGTGTCTTCCTCGTGAGGTCTCTAAAAGAGGCAGACTGAGGCGGTTCGAACTTAGGGGACCTCAGGAAACGTAGCACTACATCCAGATTCCAACTCGGAATCTCTGGCGAAACCTTTTTGGATGTTTCAAAAGATCTTATTAGATCATGAAGGTCCTTGTCTTCTGAAATGTTTAAGTCTCTATGCCTAAACACTGCAGCCAGCATGCTACGATAACCTTTAATGGTTGATACCGCCAGTCCACTTTTCTCCCTAAGGAAAAGTAAGAAGTCTGCTATTTGGGTTACAGAGGTACTGGAAGAGGAAAAGTGATGGTTCCTACACCACCGTCGAAAGACGTCCCACTTCGATTGGTAGACTCTAAGGGTAGAAGGCCTTCTTGCTGCTGCGATAGCCGTTGCAACTCTTGCAGAAAACCCTCTCGTTCTGACCAAACTTTTGACAGTCTGAAGCCAGTCAGATCTAGAGCGGGGAGGTTTCTGTGATACCTGTCGAAGTGGGGTTGTCTGAGCAGATCGATCCTCTGTGGTAATGTTCTCGGAAAATCTACTAACCATTCCAGTACCTCTGTGAACCATACTTGTGTGGGCCAGAACGGGGCTACTAGCGTCATCCTTGCTGCCTCCGATTCTGCAAACTTCTTGAGAGTTTGTCCCAGTATCTTGAAGGGAGGAAAAGCATACATGTCTAGGCCCTTCCAATCTAGGAGAAAAGCATCTACCGACACTGCCCTCGGGTCCGATATCGGAGAGCAGTAGTTGCCTATCCTCGCATTCTTGGCTGTGGCGAAGAGGTCTATGTGAGGCCTGCCCCAAACATTCCACAGGTCCTGGCAAACATCCTCGTGAAGAGTCCACTCTGCAGGCAGGACTTGATCTTTCCTGCTTAGGAGGTCTGCTCTGACGTTCTTTTCTCCCTATACGAACCTGGTAAGGAGACAAATCTTCCTTTCCTCTGCCCACAGCAGAAGTTCTTTTGCTGTCTCGTACAGGGAGAAGGAGTGAGTCCCCCCTTGCTTCCTGATGTATGCCAGGGCCGTGGTGTTGTCCGAGTTGATCTGAACTGCCGAAGCTAGGACGTAGGGCTCGAATGCTTTCAAAGCTAGCCAAACAGCCATCAGCTCTTTCTTGTTGATGTGCCAGGTCACCTGTTCTTTCTTCCAGGTGCCTGACACTTCTCTTGAGCCGAGCGTTGCTCCCCAACCTGTTTCCGACGCGTTGGAATACAACACTTGGTTGGGGTTCGGAATGTGAAGGGACATCCCTTCTACAAACCTGAGAGGGTTCGCCCACCAAGAGAGGTCCTTCTTGATTTCTCTTGAAATCTCGAAGGAGAACTCTAGGTTTTGCGAACGACACCTCCAGTTTCGATGTAGAAAGAACTGGAGAGGTCTGAGGTGCAACCTTCCTAGAGAAAGGAATTACTCCAACGAGGAGAGTGTCCCCAACAAACTCATCCACTCCCTCGCTGTGCATACGTCTTTCTCTAGAAAGGCTTTGACTTTCTCTGACCCTCGGGCTATCCTTTCTGGAGACGGAAAAGCCCGAAAATCCAGAGAAACCATCCGAATCCCCAGATAGATACGATCTTGACTGGGGATCAACTGAGACTTTTGAAAGTTCACCAAAAGTCCCAGAGAACTCGCCATGAAAAGGGTCTTTTGTAGGTCCTCCAAACATTTTTTCTGTGACTTGGCTCTGATTAGCCAGTCGTCCAAGTAAAGGGACACCCTGACTCCCTCCAAATGTAGCCATCTTGCTACATTTTTCATTAGTCCTGTGAAGACCTGAGGGGCTGTTGAAAGGCCGAAACACAAGGCCCTGAACTGGAATATCCTTCCTCCCATCATGAACCTGAGGTATTTCCTTGAAGAAGGATGGATAGGCACATGGAAGTAAGCGTCCTGAAGATCTAGGGACACCATCCAATCCCCTGGACGAAGAGCCGCCAACACTGAGGATGTCGTCTCCATGGCGAACTTCCTCTTTTCTACAAAGAAATTCAGGGCGCTTACATCCAGAACCGGTCTCCATCCTCCTGAGGCTTTTGGAACTAGAAAAAGGCGGTTGTAAAAGCCCGCTGAGCATGGGTCGTTCACTAGCTCTATAGCCTCTTTCTCTAACATTTGTTCTACTGCCTGCGTTAGAGTGTGGCTCATGATGGGATCCCTGTACCTGGCCACCAACTCCCTCGGAGTCGTCGTCAAAGGTGGTCTTTCCGTAAAGGGAATCAGATATCCTTTCCGGATAATCGAGAGGGACCAGTTGTCCGCTCCTCTCTTTGCCCAGGCTTCTGTGAATCTTAGAAGCCTGGCACCTACTGATGTCTGGAGGACTACTTCCCTACTTCTTAGCTCTGGAAGAGCGCAAGAAGGATCTTCCTCTCTTGAAGGGCCTATTACCTCTTGAGGTAGAGGCTCTAGAAGGAGGGCCCCCTCGAAAGGGCTCCTGTCTAGCTGGAGTCTCCTTCTTAGTCTTGGTCTGGAAGGAGGTCCTAGGTTTCCGGGCCGACTGAGCGAGCATGTCTTGAGTCGCCTTCGCAGAGATAGATCCTGAGATGTCCTGGATTATCTTCTTCGGGAAGAGAAGAGGCGAGAGCTGCGAATATAGAAGCGAGGCTCTTTGAGCATGCGAGACGGACTTTGTAAGAAAAGAGCAGAAGACTGATCTTTTCTTAAGAACCCCTGCTCCAAACAGGGAAGCTACTTCGCTCGATCCATCTCTAACTGCCTTATCTATGCACGTCAGTACACTGTTGAGATCCTCGGGCGAAATGGAATTCGGGTTCTGAGTCTTTTTAGCCAAGACCCCCAAAGACCAGTCAAGGAAGTTGAAGACTTCCAAGACTCTGAACATTCCCTTCAACAGGTGGTCGAGCTCGTTCATAGCCCAGGTAGTCTTAGCAGACAAGAGAGCCGAGTGTCGTGCGGCATCCACCAGTGAAGAGAAGTCCGCGTCTGCAGATGACGGTAGACCCAGGCCTAGGGGTTCTCCAGACTCATACCAAAGCCTAGTCTGCCCGTAAGCTTGGAAGGGGGGAAAGAAAAAACACAGTCTTCCCTTTCTCCTCCTTAGAAAGCAGCCAATCACCAAAACCTCTCAAAGCCTTTTTCATCGAGATGGTTGGCTTCATCCTCACACAAGAGGAAACCTTCGTCTTCTTAGAAGTCGAGAATAACGAGAGAGGAGAAGGAGGAGCGACGGGAGTAAGGGCGTCTCCAAACTCTTGAAGAAGGAGGTCTGTAAGGATCTTGTAGGACGATACCGAAGAATCCTTAACTAAATCCTCTTCTGAAGGCTCCACTTCATCCACCGAAGAACCCTCGGCTTCTTTACGAGAGCAGTTGGACTTCTCTAAAGAAGTGCGTCTATCTAGGGAGTGTCTGGCAGCCGTCTGGCGCCTATCAGGGGAAGCCAAAGCTTCGGGAGAGCTCCTCTCGAATGCGTCCTTCCTACTCCGATGAGTGCGTCCTCTGTGATCCTGAAGTCTACTCCTAGATTCCCGGGAGTCCAAAGGGGAGCGCCTGCTAGGAGAGGAGAGCCTACTATGCTCAAGGCGCCTAACAGAATCCATGCGCCTGTCCAAAGGAGAGTGGCTGCCTGGCGAACTGCGCCTAAAATGAGGAGAACGCCTACTAGGCTCTTGGCGCCTACCTACAGGAGAGCGAATCCCTGGAGAAGATCGCCTACTCGGAGACAGGCGTCTACCATGCTCCACAAACTTAGATCGAGACGCGTGGGTCTCTGCAAAAGGTAGTCTCTCAGCCGAGACATATCTTTCAGGCTCTTTACGCCTGACCTGAACAGAGCGGCTAATAGGAGAACCGCGCCTATCAGGAGAAAAGCGCCTATCTTCCGCACAGCGCTTGGAAGCGGGAGAGCGGCTACTTGGGGAGTAGCGCCTACCAGGCTCTAGGCGCCTAACATAAGGAGAGATCCTGTCTCTTGAAGAATCCATGTAAGAGGAGGCTCTCTTATCCGGAGATTGAAGGATCTTCGGAAAGGAGCGAGAAGACGAAGCTGTACGCTTATCTTTAGACGAGCGCCTACTAGGCGCTAGATCCCTTTCTACTGGAGAAATGAAGTCGTCAGGAGAAAGCTTCTTGGGCGATTGTCGCCTGGAAGACGACAAGCGTCTGCTGAGGGAAGAGCGCCTCCTTCCATCCGCTGTTACAGGCGAGAGAGCCGCCTCCGACTGAGAAGGCAACGCAGGCGAAGGTATCCTAGACTTCTTGACGGGGAGAGAGACGTCCTTCTTATGACGCGTATCTCCAGCCAAGGAGCCCACCAGCGCCGAAATCTGAGCTTGCAGCCCCGCAAGAATCCAAGCTGGAGATCTTGCAAAATCCTCCACAGGGGAAGAGGATCGAAGCCTACTCTGAGGCGAGAACTCCTGATCCCTCCTGGGTTTCTTGATATCCACTTCCGGCTCTTCTGGAAAACATTCCGGGCTGGAAGGAAAGGCGCAAGGAGCCTTCCAGGCTCTCTTCAGCGGTCGCGATGAATCCGAGGCGCTCCATCCTCTTCTAGGCGAAGGTGAAGAAGAAGAAGAGAAGCATTGGCGTAATACCTCCTTCTTAGAGCGAACAAGGGCAGCCTGGGTACGAACATCAGGATCTACCGAGGGGACGCCTGATCGGTGGGAGTTCTCCCTAACCTTCCTGCGGCTGTTGACTTTCCTCCTCCACTGGAACTGGGAGTCTGGAAGAGGTCTAGGCCTGGAAGCATTAAGGAGCCGATCAGACGCACCCTCCACTGCACTGGGGTCACTGCACAATTCACCTTCACTATTACTCTTACCTTGCAACGAACGAATCTTCTTCTCCATGCTAAGGATCGTGGCTCTCATGGTTGCCACTTCCGAAGTCATATCTTTAGGTTCGATGCAGGGCGCAGGAGCTGAAACTGGAGAAGGATCTAGTGCTACAACAGGATTGTCTACTTCTACCTCGCTAATACGAGACTTACTAGAACTTCTAGACGAAGCTTTTCTCACCCTGTCTTTCTCCAACTTCCTCAAGTAGGAAGAAAGAGACTTCCATTCACCCTCATCCAACTTCTCACACTCATTACACGGGTTAACAAAAGAACATTCTTTACCCCTACATTTCAAGCATACTGTGTGAGGATCTACCGTAGCTTTCGGTAGCCTCACCTTGCATTCATCTATAGAGCACACCCTAAACATAGAAGATTTCTTAACCTCTACATCAGACATCTTGAAATCAAAGAAAAATCCAAACCAATATCAAAAAACAATCCACAAGCGCGTATGCCAAGCCAACAAGATCAGGTACTTCACCGAAAGTCAGTCCAAATAAATCCAAGGCAACGAGAATCGAATAAAGCTGTCAGGAGGTAACAACCACAGATGTAGTCGTCACCGGCGACAGAAAAATTCTGGCTGGAAAGGGAGATTGGTTCTTACAGCCGCCACCCAGCGGCGGGTAAGGTAGATCACCTGACCTACCTGTCGCGTGTGCCGCGAGTTTTGAATTCTGTCGTGACGTCAGAGACGTAAAGCTAAGTATATATCTGACAGGAAAGTTCATGTACAAAAACTCGAGATACGAAAGCAAATACGAAAAATTTTACGGCTCTACATATGAAAATTGCTCAAGATACGAAAGGTTGTTGCTGTAAAGTCCGAGATTTGCCCGGACCACCGATAACAAATTTGAAACTCGTGCGCCGCCAACTGAGTAGACTCACCACCATCCTCCCGCTCTCCCATTGGTTCCTGATGCTAGTCACCGCCATGAGATCCTTCTCTCCTATTGGTCAGCATCCCTCCCATCATGCATCTACTACGTAGCGGCGTGCTTCTTCGGCCACTGCACGGCATCATCTGTATCGTAGGCACACGGTATTCATGCGTTCTAACGATTTCGTTTATTAACGTAAATTCGTTAGTGATTTTGTTGTAGTATACTTTATCGTGTTGTGTGAGAACTTTACTCCATACGTCTATGTACTACATAACATAATTACGTACATTATACATGTAGTCATGGGTCCCAAGAAACTTGAAATTCACGGAAAGGAGAGGATGCTCTCTTTGGAGACTTAGATGGAGATTATCAAGAAGTATGAAGCTGGTATGCGATTGAGTGTGATCTCCAAGGAATACGGCCGAAATCTGTCGACAATATGCACCATCCTTAAGCAGAAGAATGCCATCAAAGCAGCTACACCTTCCAAGGGCGTCACTATTTTGTCCAGCTAGAGGACCCACATGCACGATGAAATGGAAAGGCTTCTTCTTGTCTGGATAAAAGACAAAGAAATCGCTGACGATACGATAATGGAGATGGCAATCTCCCACAAGGCCAGCTCTATTTTCGGCGATTTGATTGCCCAGGCCGAAGACGACGGAGGAGAAGGGACATCAAAGCTTCGCATGGGTGGTTCAAGAAATTCCGTAAACAGACTGGCATCCATTCGGTGGTGCGGCATGGGGAGGCGGCCAGCTTGGACACGAAAGCGACCGAAGCCTTTAAAAAGACGTTCGATGAGATGATGATCAAGGAAGGTTACAGTACTCAGCAAGTCTTCAACTGTGATGAGACTGGCCTTTTTTGGAAAAAAATGCCTCTCCAAAGGGAGAAGGCATGTCGACAGTCGAAGGGAGGCGAGAGGGGTTTTCATATGATCAGTCGTCCCTTCAGGCAGTCCTGTTGTTGCGTCCCAGGCTGCAGCAGTACGCCATAGAAAATGCGTTACTGGAAAGTGCTTGTCCTCTGATAGCTCTGCGTCAGGCAGGAATCGCCGCTATTTGGAAGAATCGCGTCCCCTAAAGAGGACATACAGGCCATCCTCGTCTCAGGATGAACTTGGCTATGCTCAAGAAGGATGGAGTAGCCCCGAGATTTTCTCGTCGAGTGCAGATGAGGAAGCAATCCCCGTCAAGAGGAAGAGAACGTTTCGTTCGAGAGAAGACGCAAGACATTCTGTTGTCGGCTTGTCTCCTGATAGATACTCACCTTCTGCGTCTTGGGTGCGCTCCCCTGTCTCCTCTCCGTCTCGTAGACCTCAGGACCGCTCTCCTCATCGTACCAGCTCTGTGTGTCTTCGCTCTCCTCCTTCTCGTGCGATCCGTCAGGAAGCGGACACTAAGGACTTTTTGAGAGAGATGCAGGTTAAGTTAGCCGACCTTGTTAAGTCTTGGGAATCAACTGATCAGCCGTCCTCTACACGTAAGGACGCGTTTCTCCCCGTCAAGTCATCCAAGAGGACGCAGGACAAGACTTTGCCGCCTCCTTCTCGTACTTCGTACTCTCGGACACCAGGACGCAGTGTTCCATCAAAGACGGATGATCGCTCGATAGCGCAGGACGCAAGAGGAAGCTAGATAAACGTCCGGTGGACGCAACTCACGCAGTGGACGCAAGATGCAGGCGGCAGGACGTTGACCCGTCCTCCTCCCGACAAGACCGGGACGCTTTTCGTCAGGAAGGGGATCTTGTAACCTTCCCGGGCTACACTCACGGATCAAGGATCCGCTCCCTTGTTTTGCCAGACTTCCCAAATCTCCTGGAGTCTGGCCCCAACTGTCGTCTGGAGGACTTGAGCCTCATTGTTTGTTTGCGGTCTTCGACATTCTCTTGGCAGGAACTCTTTTACCTCTAAAGGAGGGGCGAGAAAACGTCTTACCCCGAAAGGGCTGTTGGGTCGGTCTTGACTCCGTTGGTGTCTTCTTCATCACCTTGGGAGGCAAATACTTCCTCACTGAAGAAGTCAGAAGGTCCTGGGTTGCCTTCTGAGTTAGAGAAAAAGATATGTCCTTGATGATTTCCGTAGGAAAAAGCTGTCCTGAGAGTGGGGAGAACACCAACTCCGACTTCTGAGCGTTAGACACCCCCTTAGCTGCAAATGAGCACAAGAGGGACCTCTTCTTCAGGACACCTGCCATAAAGAGGGAAGCAGGCTCGTTCGCCCCATCTCTCAGGGCCTTGTCCATACAAGACATAATACTCCTTGGAACTTCTAAGTCAGTAGATTCTTCCGCTTCCAAGGTGCGAGCCAAAGCCCCAAGGACCAGTCGAGGAAGTTGAAAACTTCAAAAGTCCGAAAAATGCCTTTCAACAGATGATCAAACTCCGAAGAAGTCCACCAAATCTTGGCCGAGTGTAATGCATGCCTACATGAGCTGTCTACGATATTGGAAAAGTCCCCCTGGGAGGAGGCAGGAACTCCCAGGCCAAGACTCCCCCGTCGCATACCACACTCCAGACTTCGAAGCCAACTTGGCTGGAGGGAAGGAGAAAGAAGTCTTCCCTGTTTCCCTCTTTTCCTTTAACCAGTTATTAATCCGTTGAAGCGCTTTCTTGGCCGTGATGGAGAGACACATCTTCAAGAAAGAAGACTTCTTGGGGGTTTTGGTCCTCGAAAACTGAGAAAGGGGGGACAATGGTGCTGAAGGCTGAAAGTCCCCTTCGAACAGAGACAGGAGGCAATCGGTCAGCCTCTTATAATCCGACGATGGTGCTTCGACATTCCTCTCATCTTCAGAAACCAAGCCTTCTACGTCCTCTTCCGCTGACGAAACATCCTGGAAGCCGAAGTCCTGCTGTAGACTAGCCACCGAATCCGGCTCTAACACTTGTTTGGAAAGTGAATGTGGGATCGCGGGATGACGAAAAGCGTCCCGGTCTTGTCGGGAGGAGGATGGGTCAACGTCCTGCCGCCTGCGTCTTGCGTCCACTGCGTGAGTTGCGTCCACCGGACGTTTATCTAGCTTCCTCTTGCGTCCTGCGCTATCGAGCGATCATCCGTCTTTGATGGAACACTGCGTCCTGGTGTCCGAGAGTACGAAGTACGAGAAGGAGGCGGCAAAGTCTTGTCCTGCGTCCTCTTGGATGACTTGACGGGGAGAAACGCATCCTTACGTGTAGAGGACGGCTGATCAGTTGATTCCCAAGACTTAACAAGGTCAGCTAACTTAACCTGCATCTCTCTCAAAAAGTCCTTAGTGTCCGCTTCCTGACGGATTGCACGAGAAGGAGGAGAGCGAAGACGTGCAGAGCTGGTACGATGAGGAGAGCGGTCCTGAGGTCTACGAGACGGAGAGGAGACAGGGGAGCGCACCCAAGACGCAGAAGGTGAGTATCTATCAGGAGACAAGCCGACAACAGAACGTCTTGCGTCTTCTCTCGAACGAAACGTTCTCTTCCTCTTGACGGGGATTGCTTCCTCATCTGCACTCGACAAGAAAATCTCGGGGCTACTCCATCCTTCTTGAGCGTAGCCAAGTTCATCCTGAGACGAGGATGGCCTGTATGTCCTCTTGAGGGGACGCGATTCTTCCAAATAGCGCCGATTCCTGCCTGACGCAGAGCTATCGGAGGAGGACAAGCACTTTCCAGTAACGCCTTTTCTATGGCGTACTGCTGCAGCCTGGGACGCAACAACAGGACTGCCTGAAGGGATGACTGATCATATGAAAACCCCTCTCGCCTCCCTTCGACTGTCGACATGCCTTCTCCCTTTGGTCTAGGAGCATGAGAGAGACAGTCAGCCGCCCCCTCCACAACACTGTCACCAACATTAAACACACCCACTTTGTCCGTTAAACGCTGGATCTGATCACCCATCAAAGCAAGGGCAGCAAACACTTTCACATATTGTGAATCCTTTGTCTCCTCAGGTACAGCAGTGGGCGCAAGAGAAACCTGGGGAGAAGGTGCTACTATTTCTACATGGGAAGGGGCTGGAGAAGAAACAAACTGATCCATTCAAGGCTTTGCTGGATGAACCTGATCTCTCACTCCGAGACACTGGTCTCCTAACACAATCTTTCCACATATTTAATGAGAGTCTTCCACTCTTTCTCATTCAAATTCTCACTCTCATTGCACCTATTCTCCCAAGTACACACAAACTCTCTACACTTCTTACACACAGTGCGAGGGTCTACCGAAGCTTTCGGTAGTCTCACCTTACATCCTTCTTTCACACATACTCTAAACATAATACCTGAACCAGACATTTCAAGGAAAATCCAAAAGCGATTGCCAAGCTAACTTTCCAATACGATACCCAAAATCAGTCCAAACACAGCGAAAAGTCAGCTAACGAGCTCAAAATTCTAGAAGGGAACCCTCAACGATGGCGGTTCGGCTGGCAGAGAAAATCTGATGAAAATGGGAGTGGTTCCGAGCGCCAGCGCCACGGGAACGGGGTGGCAATCACCTGAACTACTGGTGAACTAGCGGTTGCTGCGAGTTTTGAAAATTCTGCCAGTGCGACAGAGGATTATAGCTATATATATACCTGCCAGGTAATTGTCATGCATATTGAAATATGTTGGATCCCTGCCCATGTCGGGATAAAAGGAAACGAAGAGGCTGATAAAGCAGCCAAGGAAGCAGTCCACGTGATGAGAAAAAGTATAAACATCCCTATTAGTGACTATATAGCTTATTTAAAAACAATCATTGCGAATAAATGGCAAAATATATGGAACGAGGAATCTGGAAGTAATAAAAAAACAAATAAAACCTGATGTTACAAAATGGAGCTCCATATATGAGACACACACACACACAAGTAATCCTGACACGTCTACGTATGTCACACTCGTCTGACACATGGGCACTTGATGAGCAGCCCACGTGACCCTGCTCTGGAGTGCCCAGAGTGCAAGGTGTTGATAACTGTCAGACACATGTGTGAGTGCCCAAGGTATGACCAGCAGAGGCTGTCAACTTTTGGAAATAAAAGAAAAAGAAATTTTGTCAGTATCTTTAACATTTTCAGTGGTTCCGGTTTTGATGTTTTTAAAGAACTCTGATTTAATTAATAAAATATAATGATACAAAAACCTCAGTGCAATTAATGAATTTGATAAAATTTTTAAGATTTTATTGACCTCTTATTAATTTTAATACACCTTTTTAGTATGTATGTATGGAAACGTGAGTAAATGTATTTATTGCCTGTTTGAGTTCTAGTATGAAAGTATGCCCCTGTGCAGTTTTGTAATAATTGTTTATTATACTTCATGACCTATTTGGTCCCGGTTCCTGGCCTTTGGTGGCCTAGACTTGGCATTTTATCTAATCCTTCAGGCCAGCCCTATGAGAGCTGAAAGTCAGCTCAGTGGTCTGGTTAAACTATTTTTATAATAATAATAGATTCCGAACTACTGGTCAGTTGTTTCAGAAAACTGATCAAAGATGGTAAACTTCCAATTGGTTAATACTAGTACTTACCTCCCACCAAAAGTAAGTATCCTAATGTTTAGACAGAGGGTTTGTTTCGTATATGAATTAATGACATTTTTAATCAATTTGTATTTCCAATACCTAACAAACCTAAGACAGGGTTACTAGTTAAAGAGGGATATGGGAGCGGCTCCACCCGACTCGTAACCAAGCACAGATGCCAATAGTCCCTTGCGTACAAAATTTTTTAACTTACCAGCTGGCGCCAAGTTATTTATCCAAATGTTGAGACCTCAGGTTTGTTAGTTATGACAAATACAAATTTATAAAAAATTTGTAATTTGGTTAAAACTATTGAAAAAACTAGGTGTAAAAAAACTTTTAGTATGTTTTTCTCGAGTTTTAACCAACAGAATAGACTATTTTTAGCGTTTTATAGGGGCTCCAACTATTTGCAATTTAACTTGGGGGGGGGGGGGGGGGGGGGGGGGGTGGGGGGGGGGGGGGGGGGCTAGCACACATTCCCCGCAAATACAGGGGGGACCACTGTATAGCCGGTGCAGGGTTGCCTGGAGAGCCATTGGGAAGCATGGCAGCAACACAGAACAGAAACCTGAGTAATGTTCTCTGGGTAAGATATCTATTTCCCTTGGAGTTTGAGATCCTCTCTGACTGTCCATTTGATCTAAGAACATATGTTCACAACTTGCTTAAGGATCTGGCTCTCTGAGAAACAAGTGAAGGTAATGATGGAAAAAAGGAGCTGTGGAGGTCATAAAGGAGCGATCTCCAAGTTTCTTTCTGGTGGCAGTTCCTTTGATTCATTGTGGGATTGCGCACACCAGTTTAAGGTGCTTTGCTTCAGCCTTTCAATGGCCCCACAGGTGTTCACGAGTGTTTTCACCATTTTCAGTCTGGGCTCTTCGCACAGGTTAAGCATCTTTAGATATCTCGACTACTAGTTGGTCCTGACGAGTTCTTGGGTAAAGTTGATCCAAGACAGAGACCATCTACTCCAATTTTGTGTTAACTTAGTGATGTTGATAAATTTGGATTAGTCAAACCTTAAGTCCAGCAAAAGTTCACTGTATCTGGGCATGCTAATAGACTAGGCAGTGGCAAGGGTCTTTCCATCAGATTCATACATCAAGTTGAAGACTATTGCTCAGTCCTTCCTTTCAAGACAAAAACCACCATCATTTCAGTAGCAGTTCATTGTAGGTCAACGGTCGTCCCTGGAGAAGCTTGTTCCTCAATGTCTACACCTTCGATCTCGTCAATTGAGATTGTGTGTTTTGGCTCCCATCAAAAAGATTCTCCCTCCTTCCAAGTTCTTCTCTCAAAGGAAGTGAGACAGGACTTGGCATGGTGGCTCCCCCTCCAGAAATCCTGCTCTCAGATGCCTGGAACAAAGGTTCAGGGGAACACTTGGAAAATCTGTTAACTTCAGGTGTGAGACCACCAAGAAAAGCAGCTGCACATAAACATTGTAGAATTAAGGCAGCTTTCTTAGCCCTTCAGGAGTTCCAGGAGCGTGTAACACAGCACTCTGTAGTTCTAATGCCTGACGATACCATGGCAGTGCCCTAAGTCAACAAACGGGGGACTGGTATCCCGTCATCATCACGAATTAATAGTAAAACTGCACCAGTGAGCAGTGACTCACTTTTTGGATCTTTAAGCCATATACATTCCAGGCTAGAGGAATGTAGTGGCAGACAAGCAGAGTTGTCAAGGTGAATTGTTTAGGACTGAGTGGTCACTACACCTTTGTATGCAAAGTTTAGTGTACTCCATTATAAATTTCAAAATGGACACAACCAGACAAAATCATCAAAAGAGACAGCCAGACAAGTGTCAATCTCAAGTGACTTTGATTGCAGTATATTTTTATCAGACTCCTTTAAAAACCTTAGAACATGAACTACATGTACTATACCTATTGGGTAAAAAGTCTTGCACAAAAATCAAAGGTAAATTACAAAGCACAACGTATAATATTTTTATTCTTTTTTTGTATCCTTTCACAGAAAGATATATTTGTCAGTATACATGTATGAATACATATATACACAAACATTTCATGTACACAAATACATTAATTTCATGAATGTGTATACATATCTTAATACACATATAATATATATATTTATTCATATATGCAGCAAGACAGATCCTCTGTAAGTACATCATGACAATGTACAGGCACTTTTGAACCTAGACAATTGTTTACTTCCATCATGCATTGCACTGGCAGACAATGTAATCAGCATTCAAACTCCTGACTCTACCATCCAAATACTATTAAAACAAGAAAAAAAACTAGAAAGCACAATATCATAACTAGTATGACTACATTTGGAGTCATTAAAACCTATATAAAAGTTTGGTCACTAATATAGGTATCTAGTGACAACTTGCAATTGCACATTCAATTTTATTCAACTTTGATTTTGAAATCCACAAAAATCAAATCACAATACGTATGCATGACATGGAAAAATGATTCCTCAATGACTTCTCTTGTCTTTTGATTTGTTAACAACAATCACTGAAAAGTTTTAGTGCATCATATCTTTCAAGTTATATTCAAATGCTTTGAGCAGGTAATGGTTTAGAAGGGTATACAATCCAAGCACTGATTTCAGCCTCTTAAAATGTGCCAAACCAAGACTAAATGTTACTTTGATTTTATACTATAGTCTGCATGAACAAAAAACTTATGCTAAATGATGAAATATCATAAAAAAATATAAGGCACAACACAGAGCTTGACTGAAACATCTTTGAAAGATCAGTCAGTCAGTCCTGGAAATCCATATATCATAGTCAGTTGCCAATGCAAAACAGGAACCATGGTTACATAATTGTGCACTAAGCTATAAAAATCAAGCCACCCAAATTTTAAAATAAAACTTTTCTGCACTAATGTAAAACTTCCCATTCTATACCACAACACTATTGGAAGTGTGAAGGTGTTCATTTGTTATCAACAAATGAAATCATAAAGGATGGTTAGACATGAACACTTTGAAATATCACACATACACGCACTTACTATTTTATGTAATATCGTGGATATGCCTAATGAGATCTTTGCAAATAAGCAGAGTGGAGAACAATCAACAACAATTAGAATGAATCTTTACAGTTAGCCAAACACACTGTATGGATGGGAGCTGCCCAACCATAAAATCAGTTATCCCACAAGAAATGTCATTGTTCACTGCTGATGCACATATTTGTTGCTACATCAAAACAACTAATACAGTGGCATGCTTGTGTGATGTACTTACCTATATACAATTTGCTGCCTATGCAATGCCTTTATTTTTTATCACAGAAAGACATAAGCTAATAGTGACAACATAAAAACAACAACTGGCCAATACTTAGCCAATATATCCATCACTACCAGCCATATGGATATTTTGCCACTCAACACTTTCACACAAATGAAAATATGATAACTTTGTGCATACTGTAACCAGACTGAAAAAGTGTTAATAAAGCTTTTAAAGAGTTTTGTTCACTGTATACATGGTTTACCTATTAAAATCATCTTTTTACTAATAAGGCTGAAATTACCCCCTTCCAACAGAGGTAATGATAATGGGCTACTAGTGAAATGTCGTCGTCACATTTTCAATAACATTTACACGAACATTTATCGCATATATTGTACAAAAAAAAAAAAAAGTAGACTACAAATAAAAGTGAAATAAAGTCTCATTCCATTGTAACCAAAATCAAATTTAGTGCTACATATGCTTACCAAATGGAACAGTATTCAGAGAACATTAACATTCACTGGAAGAACATCAGAATTTTTCTTCCACCATAAAACTGTTTTTAACTTGCCATTACTATTATCACTGAATTAACACTTCCATTTCCTTACAAAATTTCACAATTTTACTAATATATACACCTGAGTCTTTATATATAGATATATATTTTTATATATATTATATAATACAGCTCATAGCTTAATTGAGATGGAAGCCCTTCTCCCGCGTGGCTGCAAGAAGTCTTTCTTTCATTATGTTTTCAGAAGAATAATCTGGAAGTTTCAGGTAATGGACACAAGTGTTCACAGAGGGATATGAGCCATCCCCAGCATCAACCTGGAATATAATTTATTATGCCATCAGGAAAGTCAAGTTTTGTTGAGAACAAATCAATTTCTTCTAGAACCTTTCAAATCTATATACTTGCTATTTATCAATATCTCCAAAGGAATAATTAGAAAATTTTGAAACATGATTGTACACAAATAATTCTAGCAATATAAGAAATACAGTACAATATAGAATGGTACCATTAAATTGCTCAGAATATAAATCTTCTCAAACTCCTTTTTTACAATAAAACTTCATTTTTACAATAAAACTCCTTTTTTACAATATTTCTCATTTATTATTAATATATTGTTTCACCAAACTACCACTACTCATTAAATACACATTAGACTATAAATACCTACGTACAGTATACCTAAACTTATGACCATTCACAGGTAACTGTCATCTTGTAAAGAATTTACTGTAGCTGTATCAGTAAGCAAAAGCCTAAGTTCAGGCTACTTTTCCGGCAAAACTAATTTATTTCACCGAGAGTCATACGAAACCTAATATCTCCTATATTATATTTCACACTAAGTTTAACATAAGGCTATATGAAATACAATGTCCATAACTGTTGTCTCCAAGGTATGGTTCTTTACTGGGTCTTATGTAAATCTTCCCATGCTGGATTTAATTACATTTATTTAGTGGTAATGAAACTAGAACCATGTTATTTTTTACAATCACTTCACTTAACAGTAAATTAACTTTCATTACACAAAATTAGATAAAACTAATTAACACAACAAAGCAACCAGGCTACTGTTTGTCTATCTGGCAAAATTACCACCCTAAGGTTAAATTCTATCCCAATTTTAATTCCACATATCATGGAAGATTTTAAGAGAAACTAACAATACAGTGGAAAGGACTGTAATGTAAGTAATGAAAATTGATTTATATACCCATAAAAAATTAATGTCAAAAATTTTCACTGATTTATTTAGTTTCAATCTGTTACCTACACTAGCTTTACAGAGTATAAAAAAAACAACTCACAATTCACAAATTGTTCTATGGAACTTACACTATGCACATTTGCAAGAAATTTGTCCATCCACTGAGAATTGTCCACAAAATATGACAATTTGTCCAAAATTGCATTTTTCCTAACTATACAAACCTGAGGTCCTTTTACAATAGGAAGGTAACTAGCGGCAGCTGGACGGTCGTAAGCTTCGAACAAGAGAGTTCGGTAGTTAACTGCTTGTCCGACAGTGCGCGCGCCTCGCGACTGGGAGGTGAAGAATCACTTTTGCTTTAGGCCCAGGCAAAAAAACGCAGAGTGAGGGGTGGCATGAGGTGGGACTATGTGTAAAAGGACTTCAGGTTTGTAGTTAGAAAAAATGCAATTTTGGATAAATTGTCATTTGTTCCAGTACGGTATACAAACCATCGGTCCTTTTACAATAGGAAGACTCACTTCTTGGTGGGAGGAATATGAGTCTTTGTGAACAGACTGATGTTCGCCCAACCTTGGACTGCTTCCCTGGTCGTAAGAGCGAGGGAGGGTATCCTAGCCTCTGTCCAATTGATCGGGGTGTGCACCGCAGGATCAATGGTCAGACCTCTGGACCCAAGTAATAAGAGAGAGGCAAGCGTATCTCTTAAAACTAGCAAGCAAGAACTTGTTCCTGTTTGCAAGAGGCAACATAAAGTTATGGGTTTGTCTCTTGTTGGCTTCCACTTTCCCCCCCTTGTTGGGGGAAGTGGTGGATTCCAGGCCCAGTGCCTCTTGCTGCGAGAACCAGAGGTTCTCCGACAGGAGCTGCTGCAGACACACCCCCGGAGTTAGCCTGGCTAACTCTGGGTTCAAATGTTTGGGCGGCATTGGATCCTCAGATGGCACGTAGAAACGCCACTGTCGCAGTAGAGGAGGAAGTAGCAGCTTGTGCGACCTGCCAGACCTCAGCGAGCCCTCCTGTCCGGAGACGAGAGACTCCACCTGGTCTAACACACAGTCAGCAAGCTCCGATCGCGGCAGACCCACCGTTGGTCTGGGCTCCTTCTTCGTACCCCAAAACGACTCGAGCCGGGACGTGGACTCGGATGGTGGGAGCGGCGATCCTTCCCCAAGGTCATTGTGCTGACGAATCAGCGCAATAACCTCGGCAAAGTTCCTCTGGATCTCCGGAGTGACTGCATCTTGTGAAGTAGGACCGTCAAGCCCCTCGAACAAGAGCAACTCCCGAGATCCTCCCCCTTAAGGGGGAACGGCGACAGACCCCTCTCGGTCTCCTCTTGTCACTTGCGCGTACGACCTGGTCGATCCTAAGACCGTGCCTGGTACGTACGGCATCGTGACGGGATCGTGTGGGGCGCGCCCCTCACGATCACTCCTCGGTGCCTCGCCCTTCCCAGTGTAACCCGAGGAAGTTGAAGGCACGGGAGAGGAAGACCTGACGCTCCCCCCTCGCTCACTGGCAGGACCAGTGTGCTTGGAGGGCTGCAGGCGATCACCAACCCGCAGTAGGGATCGAGCTGCAGGCCTGGTCGTGCCGCTCCCCTGGGGTGAGCAGCTGGACCGAGAACAGCGGCCCCGATCTCATGTGTCAAGAGGAACTGCTGCTGGTCGCCCTACCCGCCCGGTCCCTGTGGGAGCGGCGGTCAGGCGACCTGCAGAGACCACTGTCGTGGTGAGACCGGTGCGTGTCCTCACGGCGAGTCGAACCACTGGCGCCAGCGATCGGGGGACCTCTTCTCAGCCTCAGCCTGTGGCCGGTCTGGGACCGTCACGTCAACCCGGGTGACTGGCTGGTCGCTACGGGAGCGACCGCTGGTCTGGTGAGAGTCACCTGAGCGGCTCTCACCAGCCTTCCGCTCTGTGCCCTGAACCTGGCGCCGAGCGAGCTCTGGCGTCTGGTTCTTGGCTGCACGGCCACCTGTAGGTGACCGTACACCCGGTACCTCTCGCGAACGAGAGGCCGAGACGGAACCTGGTGTAGCGGAAGGAGAGACGGGCCCTACTCCCGAAGGATCAGGAGGACCAGCAGAAGGAACCCCCCTGAGAAGTTCCCGAAGGAGACTTCTTAGGAGGGGAGGAGGCAGCCTTCTTCTTCCGCGGCTGGGTAGCCTTGGAAGTTGAAGGGGAAGAGGTGGCTGCAGAAGACGATGAAGACGACGACGACACCTTCCTCCTTTTCTTCGTCAGCTTCCTCAGGACAGACGTGAGGTCAGCCATCCAGGGCGGAGCCAAGGCTGCTGTTGCCGAAGCAACAGGGCCCGGACGCACCTGTCCGGACAGACCAGCGTCTGGGGCAGCAACACCGTGGACTGGGATGACGTCAGCAGGTACAGGAACAGCAGGAATAGCCAGCACAGCATCAATAGCAGGTACGGCAGGTAGCACAGGTAAGCCAGGAGCAAGGCAGCAGCCAGCGACATCCTGGGTACTGGCGGCAGGTCGAGGGGTGAGCTCTTTGGGCAGCGGAAGTCCAGGTGAGGCAGCACAGCAAATCCGGGCGGCACGCCCCTCCTCGGTACGGCAGCAATTGGACCCTGCACTGCGGCTGAAGGAGGCACTGACACCACGTGGGAAGAATACACCAGGTGAGGAGAGGCGGCGTACCCTGGAGTAGAGATAGTGGTTGTAGTAGTGGTCACCACTCCATGGGTGACCGCATCAGACCCCGCCAGATGATGGAGCCGCCCCTGGACACTCGGCACACCCTGCAGTCCCAATGACGCCCACACCTGTCCAAGGTCATCCCCCACGGCAGAAGCACCTGCGGAAGCAAGAGTCGGGTATACAGGAGGGGTTCCCCTTGCGCGCGGGGGAAGGGGGGGGGGCAAGCCCCATCCCGAACGAACGGAAGATCCCGAATACAACTGAACGTCGGGGTCCCGAGCGCCCTCCTCCACGCTTGACGGATCGGACAAAGAGAAGGACCTCGATAACCCCCCCCCCCTCAAAGGGGAAGGTGCCATACGAGGGAGCTGAGCGGGGGGCAAGAAAGAAGACCAAGTGTGTTACCAAGGGCGTCGCGGGAGAGCTTTCCAACGACTCCTTGGCAGGCCTTCGCTTCTTCCTGCCATCATACAACCCCCACTGCACCTCCGACCAATCACAACACACGGCTCGGCCTGAGAGCATTCCCGCCCTCGGCACCGAGCGCAAAGGACATGGGGATCAATTTCAGGGAAGGATCTTACCTGGGCCAAAAAGTAAAGTAAATTGTGTAGATTTGGGAGAACTCATGCTAAGCGCGCAGTACTTCCGCCCCTACCTTTAATGGCTGGATTTTCCAGCTCACTGAAAGTTAATCCCCTATGTAAAGACCGAGGGTTTGTATGTTAGGGTACATAAAAACTAACTTAAAATTTTGTCATTTGTTCCTTCATGAATACAACCCTCAGTCTTTACGTATGGGAGACTTGCTTTTGAAGGGATGATTCTAAGTAAATCTCTGTACTGACAAGTAGTTCAACTCACCTGGGTACTGCCTTCCTGGTCATGAAAGAGCAAAGGAAGGAGACCATAACTCTGACCTATTAAACAAGAGATGTACAACCATCAGACTTCTGGGTATTTTGAATTAAGGGAAAGTAATAGTATTCCTGATTCGAAAAGGTTTGGAAGAACCCACAGTGTCAGACTATTATGCCCAAGTCATACATTGGTGATTCAAGTGTGACCATCTTAATGGTTGGGTTTGGCAATCAATACTCAATAAACCATTTACGACAGCCTTTCGCATGTTGAGAAGAGATTACAGTGGACCACCCGTATTCACGTTCTCCGGATTCGCGGATTTCTCTCGGGAAAGTTTCCCCGCACTATTCGCGGTATTTTTCTATAAGAAATATCCACAAATTGCCTTTTTTTTTTTTTTTTTTTTAAATAATGTCAAAAATTGTATTTTTCCTAACTATACAAACCTGAGGTCCTTTAACAATAGGAATTAACTTACGGCATAGCTGGAATTACGGCCGTTGAATCTTGAACAAGGTGGGGCTAGCCTGCCCGGATGTAAACACTCCACTTTGCCTTTCAGCCCAGGTTCAGATTGAGGGGTGGCATGGGGTGGGCATATTTGTTAAAGGACCTCAGGTTTGTATAGTTAGGAAAAACACAGTTAAAGGACCTCAGGTTTGTATAGTTAGGAAAAATACAATTTTCGACAAATTGTTATTTGTTCCGATACGTAATACAAACCTTCAGTCCTTTAACAATGCTGTAATGAATGTGAAAAACAAGATGCATATCTGTCATCATGACCCATGAGATCTTGACTCATCACCCTGATTTCTGGAGCAAACTGGAAACTATTGTTCCCAACTACTTTTTAATTTACATCAAAAGCCTGGCCATTGAGTACTCCCACTCTACCAAGGTCAGAGGGAAAACAGTTTCCCAGGTCAGTTTCCTGTAACACGACTGACATATGGGCTTGGTAGTATACCAGCGAATCTACTCCAATACAGAGTACGTTTTCACGTAGTAGATCAGAGTTTCTTATGTGAACAAGCCAGTTCGAAGCTCTTGAGACATCTGAAGATTACCAGAGTGAAGTGATGTCCACATTCCAGATGACCTAATCACCAGTCATCAAGAGTGTATCCCCATACAGGTAACTACAGACACACTTTGTTCTGACAACAGATCCACAAGATATTTGTCTACTGACAGAAAGCCTTGAATGGACAGAAACCTCCTTTACAAAAGCAGTCACAGCAGAAGGCTCATTTGGTATATGTGAGACTAAGAATTCTGAAGTCATCTTACATCTGAGTTGATTCTCTGCCCACAAAAATTTTGAACTGTGAGATACTGGACAAAATCCAGGGCAGAGATATTAATTCTACCTATTGATGGTACCTCTTCTCCTCACGAACCTGGTAGAGAAGGTTGTACCAAGATGAACCTTATCGGTCACTCATCATGGGTCGTCCTCAAATACTGGAACCCATTCCATATGATGGAACTGGTACAACGGAGGGCCTACGTAACCTCCAGGTTGTTCCCAGTATTCTGAATGGAATCCTCAGCCTGTTCGAAGAGCAAGAACCCTGTAGTAGACAGGTCTAACGTAAGGTGACCGGATTTCCGAGACAAAATTCGGGGACTTTTTTTTTTTTTTTTTTTTTCAGAGGCAGAAAAACCTCCAAAACATGACATGTTTTTGTAATTGAAAAACTAAAGCGGGGACACTGTGCCCTTACATTTATAAAGCGGCATTCAAAAGTTTCTCCCACCCTATTTATCCTATATTGCAAAGGAATTCAATGAAAATCCAACTGATTAAAAATGAGTTTTTTCTCTCTCTCTGATCCGAGTAGCTGAGATAAGGAACGTCCATAAAATCGGCTCAAAAAATAGGTATCAGCCAGACACTTCACCCAAACTAAGTCCTTATTCCTGGAATACTAAAATAGTGAAAATAATGACTACTAACCAATTATTGAACTTTATTAGATGGCAGAAAGAGTGGTGCTGGCTGGTTGCTGGCAGAAGGTAATAAGCAAGTCAGAAATGTGCATGACGATACTGACGATGGTTTGGCGGGAAATTTGGTTTTACGTTCTTGGAAGTTAATCTCGCAAATTGTGACGTGCACAGCTGTTTATTATTTCCTTAGTTATATACACTGTACACGGTGCAGCACAAGTACTACGGTGTGCAACTGTAATTGGTCAATATAGTTTTTTTTTTTTTTATGCCAATATCAGATCTTTCAGTCACAGTGAAAACAATGGAAATTTCCAGGGACAGGTCACCAAAAACGGGGACTGTTTCCAGGGACATCTGGTCACCCTAGTCTTATGTAGGTCTTCAAGTCTATGGATATCATAGGAAAACCCAGTTTTGTCCTATGATAATATATTCTATTCGGACACATCATACCTATCCAGAGAATTACCCTAATGAATGTTACTTTCCAACTACGAAACATCCTATGCGGTGATCTGTTACAATGTTCTGACATATGTTCAATACTGTATGTTACTTTCCAAAAGAGAAACCCTATGCTGCCAGAAACCACCATGGTGCTATTCTTGAGCAACATAGCTCAGAATTGTACTCAACTTAACTTAACCCAATCTCAAACTCTTGAAGAATGGGAAATTCCCTTTCCTTTTCCAGAACTCGTAAGTTTTATGACCTGCTTTAGTAAACTGAAGCTCGAACCCCCTAGGATAGGTTAAGGACTTCACGTCTTCAATACTACTTGGAATGTAGGTCAGAATGGAAGAGACCAGTTTGAAGGTGCTAGGTTAGTCTAGCAACCAACCACTAAGGCTAGGCTAAGTAGGTATGGCTAGTTTAGTTCAAGTTGGCAAGACCAGGTTCAAACTGGCTTGGCTAGGCTAGGCTAGGCTGAGCCCTCCACCAGTTAGGTCAGGCTAAGATGGTAATGGTAAGTAGTAACTAAGCAGGTTAGGGTAATTCCTCCCACCAATTAGGCTAGGCTAAGTTGCTAATGGTTGAATTATGCTAACTAGTCTAGGCTGGGAGAGACTAGCTTATTCTAAAGCTCAACCACTTAGTTTAGGGTAAAGTGGTCAAAGAAAGTCAGAACTAGATAGGCTTGGCTAAAACCACAAACACCTGCTAGCTGAGGTGGTAAATGTGTTCTAAATAGGTAGCCTAGATACAAGGCTTTGCTCGGCTAAGCTAATTAGTACTTTACTACTCAGACCAAGCTAAGATAGTAAAGGCAGGTTTAAGTAGCGAGGCCATGTTAAGTTGTCAACCCATTGTTAGGCTAAGTTGATACATGCATGTTGGAACTAGTTAACCAAGGTGTTAGGCTAGGCTAACTCAAATCTATACCACTCAGACTAAACTAAGATAGTAAATGCAGGTTGGAAAGCTAAGACCTCAACCATATGCTAGGCTAAGTTGGTTCATGTATGCTCGAACTACTTAGTTTGCCTGTTCGGCAAGTTTAAGCCAAGAACTAACACTCAAGATTAATCTAAGATAGTAGAGGCAGATTCGGACTAGCTGGGGTAGGCTACGAATTTAACCACTTGTTAGTCTAAAGGTATGACTGGATTAGCTGGGTTATAGAATCCTAGGTTACGACTGCACTACAGGCTTAGCTACCTAAAATGGTGAAAGAAAAGTTCCACTTTCTTCTTTTGACTTTTCTTCACAGTCTATACTCCAGTACCTCACTGAATGAGGTGGTCTGAATCTTAGTTTATGGATATAGAAACCAATTCTACTCCCTATAAAAACTGCCTTGTGCAGTCAGAAACAAACATGTTTCGTAAGTTATCGTTGAGAGGAATGGTTCCCCAGTACTTCACTGTAAGGGAACCGACAACCTATTGACTGACTAACTACTTGTCTAATAGTAGAAGTGTTTTGTCAATATTCTCATAAGAACAACCCAGATTGTACAGAAACGATAAAAACAAGGGAATTCTTCTTATCTGTAAAAGTTTTAAGTCTTTGGTCAACACAAAGCCTGTTAATTCCCACAATGCAGACTGTATGTGACCACTGGATGAATCCACTGGCTGGTTGTGATGGGCGCAAAATGTGGCGGCCAGCAGGTCAATGTGGCTAATGTACCTTCACTGCTCTTTGAAGTTGAATGAGAACGTGGCACATCTCATGAACTATTGCGTGGACCTTAAAGCCGTCGAGCATTGCGTGCATCTTAAAACTATAGGCTAGATACTACGACCATTCTCTTTCTTATGGGAACCAGTCGCCATAGTTCTTACGAATGTCTTCTACGCTTGTCACCGTTATCACAGTCGCCTCCTTTGACCGTCATAGTCCTTATGGCTACCATAGTCCTCACAGCCATCATAGTTCTTCTGGTCGTTATAATTCTTATGGCCGTCATAGTTCTTAGTCATTATCTTCTCATGGCTGTCATAGTTCATACAGCCGTCCTGGTTCTTACGTCAGTCATAGCTTTACAGCAGTCATCGTTCTCAGAACCTATCACTGGACCGTTGAAAACCTAAATGCCAACCTTCTAGAGTAGACTGAACTAATAACTACTGCTTGAGCTTTCTTCTTTGGAGGGATGACAGTCCCTGGTTTGAAGACGAAGAAATAATTCTTTCCACTTGGCACAGGGATCTGTTAGAATACCCTTATTCCAAAATTTAACTGGAGCACGCACCGGCATTGCCGAGCCTTATCCTACGAGAAAAATCAAGATAAGACCACGACGACGACCACCACAATTTGCACCTTCCGTCTCACGTGTCTTTTCAATTTCCCTTCAAAAACTTTAAAAGTTCTCCATAAGTGCGTGCTCCTGAAATGAAAGCGTATTGTATTGTCATCACCGACATCATCACAAAGACAAGAGGTTGGCAGCAGTAGGCTGTCGTGACGTCATGACTTCCACCATTTTGATAGCGGTTTTGGCTATGACATCACACTTGATGGAAAGCGTGAGGTTGTTGAGGGTACTCTTGCGGCCATGACAGAGAGACCCAAAATGTTGTGGCATTGTTACTTTCTACAAGTTTGTGACAGTCCTGGCTCGAAGATGAAGATTATTCTTCTCCTCTTGGCACGAGGATCAGTCATGAAGTCCATGATTCGAGTGTTCTCTAACTCTTCACAGCTGCACTAGGCCAAGCTTTTATCAGTCACTTGTTCAACATTTACAACTACTACTTTTGCTTTCTTATAATACAGATGTGACAGTCCTGGCTTGAAGATGGAGAAGAAATTACTCTTCTTCTCTTTTGTTGATGCAGAAGGAGAAGGAAGGACTTAAGTCTTTTCCACTAGTAAGTTTGTTAATTCTCCTAACACTTGCAATTTCTCTCAAAAATATGTGTCACTGAATCAGAAAGTTTAGTTGTACAGTACTCTTGCATATTGAAGAAGCAAGAATGGAAGCATGTCTCTGTGCAGGCCACAGCTGTGATGTCATGGCGGGCATCATGTTTGTGACGCCATTGTGACGCCACTGAGCATCCTGAATGTGGCATCAGCACTTGACAGGAAGCGCAAGGCTGCTGCTGTTATTCCTGTAGGCATAGCAACCTTAACTCAACAGGCTGAGGTGCTGTACTATCTGCTTCTCTACAGAAGTCTTAGTATTCGACCACCATTCAGTGCAGATCAGGGACAGAAGGGACATCCAAAGTGAGGGACCCTGGAGGGAAGCGCAACATCGTATAGCAAACCAACTGCCCTTCTAGGGTTGGTACTCCCGTTAGGCCTAACGCTGATCACATCCCCCATCAACTCTGCCTCTGTATCTAAAATGAAACAAGATAGTGATGCACAACCCCTCTCTGCTGGGATAGGAGCACAATTAGACAAAATTACCTCCCAAAGAACCTCCTGATACACCCAAGCTATGAATCTATAGGCGAGCCATGTGGTACCTATATGTGAAATATCAAATAGTAAGGTAGCGAAGTATAACTGGATTTGAAGTTTTCTGCATCTACAACCTACTACAAATTGGATACGGCTCGTGTACTCTGACGTTATAAAAGGCGAAGATATCCGGGCGTTTATCTGCTTCCTGTGATATCCAGGAAATCCTATCAAAGCATGAGAAGGATCAATGTTTGTAATTTTGCCCAGAAATTCAACACACAACAGATTCAAAACAAAAAGGGGCAAACTAAACCGGCTTTAAAAGGATGGAAGCAAAGCACGTCCTCTCTTAAAGGCGGTAAGAAAATAGCTAACAGGGTCACGGGTTAAAGAGGGGTATGTGGGTGGCTCCACATGACTCATGACCAAGCACAGATGCCAATAGTCCCGCCAATAGTTCCCTTGCATACACAATTTTTTAACTTTACCGGTTTCCAGCTGGCGCTAAGTTATTTATCCTCATGTTAAGACTGGGGGTTTGTTTCGTATATGAACAATTATCATTTTAAAGCACAGTATGTATACAATGCAACAAAACACCGACTGTGGTGACACTTAATTTTGACCTTATAATTGCTTCCTAAGTTCTCAAATAGTGTAACATCAAATTAATTTAATTTTGAATTATTTAAATATAATGACAGCATAAACTAAAAGCACTAAGGAGAAATCATGGGAGATTAAGCAGAGTTCCAAATTTGAACATTGCAAACAAGGCTAATACTATTCACAAATGAGAAAAAAATAAAAGTAATAAATAGAAAGCAGAACTAAGCATCTCATGTGAAGTTTGTATATTCAAACAGGAAACCACCAGGTATGGACATGATGCGACTACGCTAATATCAATTCCTAGTTGCCTAGCTCCTAACCGAAGTAACCTTAAACTAGACATACAATTTAAAGAGAATGTCATGTTTTGAAAGCTCCTTAAATATATGAATGCAGTCAGGTAAATACAGTTTTACATAAAAAATAGTAAATGAAGCTTATTACACTGTTCAGCTACTCTTAGGATTATGATGCCCATTTTCCAAAATTTCAACTTTACAATGGCAATAGCAATAATACACATTCAGTAAAAACCATTTTACAAATCTTGGATTTTGATTTTCTCCAGGGCAAGCATTAACTGGAACAACGACACTCAAATAATACTAGCATTCCAGCAACAGCTATTCCTCATCCTAATCTACCACAGTAAGAAGCTAGTGTCAACTACTGATACCCTCCTGTATCTTAGTGGTGTTTATATGGTTCCATCTAAGACTGCACAACTGTGACTCCTGCTACTTGTGGGAAGAGGAGGAAAGTAACTATTCTTTAGGAGGTAATTACACTGAGAGAAACTCCAGATAATTGCTAAGCATGAAAACAGGACGCCTGTAATAGCCATTTCATTAGAAATTAAAATTTTCAAATTGATATTCACAATCCTCATAAAAAAATTAAAAGTGAATTACTAGTAGTGCCATGAAATCTTCAGCACTGGCAAGAACCACTGCATCACTAAGAAAAGAGCTGGGCAGATCAAGGAGATGGAGAAATTTGTTACATGGAAGCTGCTTAGCCTACTGAAGATACATATAGGCCAAGGCACACTTTCTGAAACCTTAACAAGTGTACAAAAATCCTGAGCAAACGGAAAAGTTCACAGCAAGTAATGGATGGTTCCAACTCTTCAAAAGGCATCATAATTTTACCAGTAAATTCTTCCAGCATTCTACAGACCCAGTGTACATGATTATCATCTTATGTATGTTAATGGTGGGTACCCAAACAGGCATTCAGTTTTTCACTTTCAGTTAAATAAATTACAAGATATTTTCAACACAATTCTAACATGTACTTTATTTATTCTGCTTAGCTATGGTCAAATTTGTTCCAAGGAAATTCAAGGTAGGCTAGGCTATGGTGCTTGTTAGGTTATATGTATTAACTTTTTTTTTTTTTTTTTTAACACTACTTTTGCATTAAAATAAATTACCAGAAAGTAACCACATCCTAATTTGGGAAGTGCCTGTAGTAACCAGGATATTCAGTATATCAAAGACATTCCTCTACTAAGAATGCAATCACATAACCAGTTAAGTGGTTCTGAAAACTGATTAAGATTAAAAATGATCTTACCTTTCTTATAAGTACAGTATGAAAGAAAACTGGCAAACATCGTGGGCATCACAGTAATAGTATGAATATGCAAGTCCACATGTTCTTGTGCTTTTCAAATGTAAATGCATATCCATAACTTTTGCCTGCTACCTTTCCAGGCAACTCATTACCATAAAACCTACAGTACATACTATGAAAAACTCAAAATAAAATAACAGCTCAGCTTACCTTTCGGACAACAGTCAAGCGTGGATGTAAATTGGCAAGACCACCAGGTGGCAATGATGAGCAACCAGTCGTAAATTGCAAGAATGCCTTCCGCTCATCAGCAGTAAGCCCTACAAGTATGTTTACGAGCCTTAGAAATCCTGGCGAGTCTCTTGTGTACCCAAGCTTTGGTTCAGTGTATGCTAAAATGTCTTCTCTAGTCCACATAGGCACCTGATCACCACACAACATAAGTCTTAATTCATCTGGACTAAAGGCACCAAGCTTCTTCATTGGGAACACCTGGCAAAATCCTGCCCTAAAGGCTTCCAATTGTCTTCTAATTCCAGTTTCCAAAGTCCAATTCAGTGTAAGATCAATGTAATCCTCAACATTTTCAAGTGTTACTTCCTGATCAGCTCCACCTGAACGTAACTCAATGGCAGAATATCCGAAGTGTTTTGAAGGGGCAGCATACTGCATAGTCAAGCACAGGTCCTCCAATCTGACTGCTGGTGGTCCTGCACCTTGTGTACCAGGTGCTGCTGGTAAAGCCAAATTATGAAGTTGAAGGCGACGATCTTCTTCTGACAGACTAGTATCATGAAGTATTAGTTGCTTGACAGCTACTAAAGACTTCAGCTGCTGGAGGAAAGACCCACGTTCTTGATCAACTTCACACAGATCATCTAAACCAAGTAAACCTGAAAACCTAAGAGAGAAATAAATTTGAAAACATTAGAAACCTTGTCACAATGTCACTTTAAAAAAAAATAACTGGAGTTCTACTGTAACTATCATGCTTTTTGGTAAATTATAAAATCAAATACAAAATATCTTTATACAAATTGCTGCAAAACTCATTCAGTTAAGGTCAATGCAGTTGAAGTCCTTACCATGGTTGTGTGTCTGCCAAACGATACTTAGGAGGGTCGAGTTCCAATTCTTTCTCACTCTCTTCACTAATTATAGAAGATGTCATAAGATCTTCTTCTGCTGGTAGAGAAGAGAATCCACCTCGTGGCTTGGTGGAGCTAAGAGCAATGCTTCGGTCCTTCACATTCGCAAACTCACCATGACACATGAGCTTGAGGAAGGGACGTGACAGTGGCAAATCAACAAGCCTGTTATCTTGAAGTGTTTTAGCCAAGAACACACCAAGGAAGTGGAATAATTTAACTGCCTGGTCACATAAAGAACTATCTTGAGGAAGAGGAGCAGGAAACAGTCCTCCCTGACGACGTATATAATATCCTGGAGGCCTAGTAACTGAATCTCCATTGCCATTTCCCCCATCAAGAGCAGGTGGAGTGATAGGATCAGCAGTTTGGTCATCACATAACCACATAGCTAAGTCTGCACGCTGAAGTTCTCCAGCCACTAAGGCATAGAATTCTAAGGTAGGACCAAGGCCAGTACCCTCCTCTTCACGGAATTCAACCTCTAGAATTGATTTGCGGCTGGCATGGACACGCATAACCTGCAATTCAAATAGCACATTCTATAAGAATAAAGCACACACTGGGAGGGCAAATGAAACTCGTGTACTGTACATAACTCTTTACGGTCACAACTTTAGATGATGGGGGGAGGGAAAAAAAAAATTTCTATTAACATGATACACCTATAATTTATACTTTGTAATGGAGAGAAAAAAAGACCTACACTTTTATTCACTACTGGTAGCATCAGCAACTTATGAGAGTAGATGATTTAGAATTTAAGACAAAGAAGTATCTTCTAGATTTTAAGACTGAGGTACCTTCATTATTGGCTTAAAAGCAAAGTATACTGGAACAGCTAGAACATTAAATGCTATCAGGTAAATATTTCTGAACAGGGAGGTTATATTCTTGACATCCGACAGACTTTTTTTACTTTATTTGGTACATTTTACCTTTCTTCAAGAATTTCCTGCACAATGTATATAGATTCTTGCTCTAGAATGTATTTAGTATTGATATTGGGACCCTTTTTTATGTTAAGTTAAATGACAGCAATTATCCTTTTAAGAAATTTCTTGCATACACTGTATTGTCACCAAGTGATTTCAGTTGATGTTTATGAAAATTAAGAATAAATTACCTGTGAGAGGCCAGCGCGTGTGCGCGTGCACACTTAAATCAAGCAATTATTCTAAATTTCCTGTATTTTTTTTTTGGCAAGACTTTCAAATTTTTGCATCAACTTTGAGGGGGACACTTTGATATTAACAGTAACTGAAGCTGTTGCCATAGTATATTTACTAAAATGAAAAGAGTATTTGTAGCTACTATGTTCGTTACATTAATATTCTAATGTCCTCCTGTGACTTTTCTATATTACTACAGAAAATCTGCCTCTGACCTGGGCTAGCCATATATGACAAATTTTAACAAATTTTTAATTAATTTGTATTTTTCATAGTTAACAAACCTGCACTCTTAACATTAGGATAAATCTTCTGGTGCCAGCTGGAAGCTGGTTAAAAAAATGTCAATTATGTTTAAAAACAATTTATTTTTCATAGCGATTTGTTTATAAAAGGAATTAGCGGCATCTGTCACAGAGAAGGCAAGAGGCAGGCCAGCGACCCAACTTCAACCTTGTGACATATTAGTTTTTCTTCCAGGCCAGGGTTATCTGAAAGAGGGGTGGCTAGAGATGGGCAGTAAATGTTAAGACTGCAAGTTTGTTAGCTATGAAAAATACAAATTTAAAATTTGTAATTTTTTCATATGCAGAACTAACCTGGGTCTTAACATCAGAATACTCACTCTTGCTGGGAGGTAAGAGAATCCTCAATTGACTGGAGGTTTGGCATACCTGGTCACACTTCCTAGATAAGAGAATTCAAAGGAAGGAGACCTAAACCTCTGAACTGTTAAGATATAGGTAAATCTAACATTCAGACTACTGAGCTAAAATACAATGTAGAGATTCATTGTATAGGAGGAAGTTAAAGAGCTATTACCTGTTCATATAAACTAAGATAGCCACCTATATGGGTTTATCATCATTCCTCTCCCCCCTTGCTAGAGAGGGGAAGGGTTTGCTTCTGAAAGGAATACTCGTACAGAATATAAAATGCTCAAACAGTAAGGCTACTTACTTCACTCGCCTGTATCTGGCCAGTTCCAGTGTATGATGGAAAAAGGGGAATGAGAGACTAACCATCTCAATCTCTCTCATTTTCATACCATTATCTTAAACAAAACACAAACTATACAGCTAGGATGAGATAAGCAACTTGTTGAGCGGCTACCACCAGACCCAAGGGGGGGAAAAAAAAAAAAAAAAACCTGTCCATCAGGTAGGTGATAGTGGAAAACCAAATTCAAAATTCTAAGAGGAGACAAGTTCTTCAATTCCACGGAGGAACTCTGTCCTCTAATGCTGTGTGCTCTTGCATGCACAGTATTGGCAGTAGATGATGATGATGAGAAATAAGCATGCTTAATCACATCTTCGGCACTCTGGTCAGAGGTGTTGAGCCCTTTTCAGATAACGCAGTGCTGTGACAGGACAAAGAAGTAATTCAAGGAAAGGGATAGAAAAGGGGTCAAATCTGTCATCATGAACAGAGGGATTTTGAGTCTTAGCAACAAATTCCAGAACAAATTCGAAGGCTACAGACCCCCCAACCCCTGGTATGTTTTACACATCAAAAGCCTGGCCATGGAGTTTGCCCAAGGAAAACTGTCTTGAGGGTCAAGTCCTTGTTCAATGACCAAGGTATGGCGCTCGGGTGAAACTACTTAGCACCAAAGTCAGATCCCAGACAGGAGTTTTGGGTTCTCTATGAGAATAAGAATGCTCAAAACTTTTGAGAGGCATTAAGATTTCCCAAGAAAAAGTTAGGTTCATGTCTTTCAGACAAAGAAACAATCCTAAGACAGCATCCAACTTCCTTTTATGCTGTTGCATCTTGGCAAATCTCCACTGCTCTGAAGACCAAGAATAACATTCAGAATAATGGTTAGTCACGTTACAAACATTTGACCTGCACCTACTACACGTTGAATAGGGCTCGTCATCAAGGGAAGTAAGGTAACGTGAACAGGGGTAGATGCCTACACTGGGACACTTACTCTAAGGTTGACGAGAACTTTTAGCTAGATTTTAGGATTGCATTATAAAAGCCAAAACACATGCACACAAAAAAAACATAAGAAAACACAGGCAAAGGTAAAATCCGACTTAAAGGAGGAGAGCGCGAAAGAGATGTCCTCTCTGAAAAGTGGTGGAAGAAAACCCAATATGTTACGAGATTGAAACTGGGTTGCCTCCCTCTACCTCATCTCCCTGACAGATGCCAGATGCCACCAATTCCTTGCATAAACAGTTCTTATTGAACAAGTGCATTTTTTAAATGTTAGAAAGTCTGTTACAAAACTATTGTTGGGTGGAATTAGATTTTACTTACACCAAGGTGTAGAGGGTAAGCACAAAATACCAAATTTGTAACTAATTTGTATTTTTCATAACTAACAAACCTGAGGTCTTAACATTAGGATTTACTAGCGCCAAGCTGGAAACCGGTAGAATTAAAATTACACTTGTGAGATCCAGGGACTAATGGCATCTATACCAGGTCACGGGGCATGTATACCCAGAATGCCCACGGCTACCTGTGACCCATCAGTTATATTTCTAACCCAGTTTAGACTGCTAGAGGGGTGGTTCGAGGTGGGCCTTTAACTGTTAAGACCTCAGGTTTGTTAGTTATGAAAAATACAAATTAGTTACAAATTTGGTATTTGTTCATACACGAAACAAACCTTCGGTCTTAACATTAGGATAGACTTACTATTGGAGGGAGGTAAGTCTCTACAACTGACTGGAAGTTTGCCACCTTATCCATTTCCGAATATATAGGGAAATTCTAGAGAATGGACAATGAACCTAGGACCAAAGATATAAGCGGATCTATTGGTTTCCTCCCACTGGGTGTAGATACCATTCTACTGTTTACTCTTGTCCCTTGCGACTGGATCCACCTTCACCCCTCTTTCCTTATTATCCAGAGGGGTGTGTTGCTACTGAAAAGTATATCATCAGCTAAGATAGCTTCACAGTATGGCTGACCATCTCACCTGCATCTAGTCCGTTCCAGCACATGACGGTACTCTCCTTCATATTGCCCGTAGTTAAAGGAGTAGGAAGAAAGTAGTAAAGAAAAAAGACCAGTCATCCCATTCATTCTACTTTCATACCTTCATCTTAGACTAGGCGCAAACTTGGAAACTGCCCCGCCAGGGGCACTGGATGAACTATATCACTTGTTGGGCCGCCACCACTGGACCCAAGGAAAAGGTGTCCAAGGATCTATGGGCAACATCTTTCAAATAAAATGAGGTGAAAGTTGTTTGGCGCTTCCACACGCCAGCTTTCAGAATTTTAGCACAGACATGTTCTTCTTAAATGCTAGGGAAGCACTCACACCCCTGATGTCATGAGCTCTAGCTCCCACCTGGCTATCTGACCCTCTGTCTTCTGCAGTATAAGCATTTCTGATTGTCTCCCTTAGCCAAAATGATATTGTATTCTTGGACACTTCCTTCTTGTTCCGTCCTGTACTTACGAACAACCTCTGGCACCCCGGCCTGAGGTGCCTTGTTCTCTTTAAGTACTCCCTTAGTGCCCTGACGGGCACAGGAGCATTTCAGCTTTGTCGTTGTCTACAAAGTCTGCCAAGGAAGGTATGGTAAAGGAGTCGAATCTGCCGTCTACTATTGTTGGATTTTGGGTCTTTGCCACGAATTCTGGGACAAACTCACACACCATTGATCTCCAACCTCTCGAGTGCTTTATGAGATATGAGAGGCCATGTAGCTCCCCCACCCTTTTTGGTTGAAGCCAGGGCCAATAAGAAGACTGTCTTCAGGTTCAGGCTCCTATCCGTGGACTGCCTTAGTGGTTCGTAAGGGGGTTTTGTCAGACTACTCAGTACCTTGGTCAGATCCCAATCTGGGGTTTTTAGCTCCTTTGGTGGCATGACTGTTCAAAGCTCCTCATCAGCATGGCCAACTCCCATGAAGACGATATGTCCACTCCTTTCATTCGTAAGACTGAGGCTAGAGCAGCCCTGTACCCCTTCACTGCAGATACAGACATATGTTTTTCTGTTCTGAGATATATCAGAAAGTCTGCTAACTGCTGAATAGTGGTACCGAGTGGAGACACGTTCCCCCTACGACACCAATCACAGTATGCTGACCACTTCCCTTGGTATACTGTCGCAGATGATTTTCTGATATTACCTGCCATCTGAGTTGCTGCTTTGCTGCGAAAACCCTCGCTCTCGGAGGAGATACTTGACAGTCTCCACCCGTGAAGCGATAGGGACTTCACCGACTGGTGGTACCTCTCCACGTGAGGCTGACACAGAAGGTTGCTCCATGGAGGTAACTCTCTTGGCACATCTACTAGGAGTTCCAGTAGGTCTGGGAACCACTCTGCTTTCGGCCATAACGGGGCTACCAGGGTCATCTTGAGGTTCTGAGACCGCATTACCCTGTTCAGAACCTGACGGATTAGACAAAATGGAGGAAATGCGTACACGTCCAGATTGTCCCAGGGGTGTTGTAGCGCATCTTCTGCTGCTGCCTCTGCGTCCGGGACTACTGAACAATACACTTCCAACTTTTTGTTGTACCTGGTTGCGAATAGGTCTATGATCGGTCCTTCCCACAACATGAGCATCCTGTCCACTACCTGTTGGTGTATGGGACCACTCCGTTCCAGCAATCTGATCCCTGCGGCTCAACTTGTCGGCCACTATGTTTCTTTTTCCCGGATATACCTGGCCTTGATGTCTACCAGGTTCTCTATAGCCCACTGGTGAAGTTGAACTGTCATCACATGTAACTGCCGAGAAACTAGGCCTCCTTGCTTGTTTATATAAGCTACTACTGTGGTGTTGTCTGACATCAATACCACCGAGTGTCCCTTTACTCTCTCCCTGAATTCTTGTAGAGCCAGAAAGCTCTTTCAACTCCAGCACGTTTATATGGAGTTCTCTGTCCTTGCAACTCCATTTTGCTCACACCATCAACTCCTCCATATGGGCTCCCAGCCTTCTACTGATGCATCCGCGAACAGCAAGAGGTCTGGGGAGGATTGTTGAAGGGGGACACCCACTGTCAGATTGTCGTCGTCCACCCACCACAGCAAGTCTTTCCTCACTTCTGCCGACAAGGGAATTTGCTCGTACGGGTGATCTACTGTTGGTGACCAAACTCCTTCATCCTCCATTGTAGGGACCGAAGGTGTAGCCTTCCTTGTGGTACTAGCTTCTCCAGGGAGGTTAGGATTCCCAGCACCACCTGCCACTGTCTTGCTGGCTGTGTCTGCTTTCCCAGAAAGGCATTCACCACTTGTTTGCATTTCTGTACTCTTTGGTCTGTCGGGAATACTTCCAAACGTTGACTTGGATCCAGCTGCGACTTCTGCTGATTCACCACAATACCTAGGCTGTGACAAAGCTGCAGGAGGGCCGCCCTGTCCCTGAGTAATTTCTCCCTGGACTTTGCTATCACCAGCCAATCGTCCAGATATCTTATCAGCCTGATCCCCTGAGGCGTGCGCCCATGCCGACACGAGGGTGAACACTCTTGTAAAAACTTGAGGAGACGTTGTCAATCCGAAGCACAGGACCTTGAACTCGGAAAGCTTCCCTGCAAGACTGAAGCGGAGAAATTTCCTTGAAGACTGATGGACTGGTATCTGAAAGTATGCGTCCTTTAGATCGACTGTCAGCATAAAGTCTCCGATTCTGACTGCTTGTAGAACCGTTTTCGGAGTTTCCATCTTGAAACTGGTTTTCCTTATAAACAGATTCAGCGTTGACAGGTCTATTACTGTCCTCCACTCCCCGTTGGCTTTGGGTACCAGGAAAATCCTGCTGTAGAAGCCTTTTGTCGGACTGCATACTTGTTGCACAGCTCCTTTTTCCATCATCTTCTTCACTTCGTCCTGCAGAATAGTGGCCTTCTGAGATTTGTGGGCATAAGTGACGTGGGGTAATGGTTGATCTGTCAGGGGCGGGGTTACCTCGAACGGAATCAAATACCCGATCCTGAGAACATCCACCACCCACTGCTCTGCCCCTAGTTCCTGCCACACCTTCCAGTGATTTGCCAGGCAACCCCCCACTGGTGTGGCCGAGTGATGGGAGGCGCCCATCCTATCTTCTTGAGCCTCTCCCCCTTCCCCTATTGCCCCTTCCTCTGTTGTTTCTATTGTGAAAGGGCCGATGAGTTATCCTCTTTGGGAAGAGGGTCTTGTGACTCTATTAGGGATGCTATGTCTCACTGGTTTCTTTCGAGACATCTGCTGTTGTCTTCCCTCCAAAGGAATAGTTTGACTGTTAGAGGTTTTCCTAACTGCCTGTTGCACCAACCTATCGTTAGTGTCCATCCTTCTTCTATCTATCGCTTCTTCCAGTATGACCTCTGGCAACAGTAGTTGCGATTCCAAGATATCCCCATTCCTCATTGCTAACAGGGAATCCAAATCCACATTGCGGCTTAGTCTAGCCAATGCTGCATCTCTCCTCATTAGCAGGATATTTGCCCAAACATTGGCACTTACGTTTGTCAGGTACGCAATCGCCTTGGACCCTGACTGTAGTAATCTAATGAACAATGGTTCATCTACTACTTTCCTTGTTTGCTTCCGAGGATGCAATTTTCGCCACTGCTGTTGACCAAAGGTCTAACCAGGACGCAGCCTGAAAGACAGAAGAAGCTGTTGCTTCTAACGTGGCAGCCTCTTGGTACGTCATCGAAGGGCACTCCATTTTAACCTGATCCAAGGTTAATCCAGGCCTTAACCTTACAACATTAGGGTTCATTTGTCTAGACAGCAAAGGGACCTTCGGGGTCGTATAATATTTCCTTTGCTTTATCATTGGAGGGGGAATAAATTTAAATGATCTATTAGATCTTAAGGAATTATCCCTCCCTGCAATCTTTGCGTTTACGTGTTGCAAGACCGATTCCGCATGACTCGAACAGGGCAATTCATACGACACCTTGGTATCCCTCTTTAGTCCAAACGCCATGTCAATTCCAGGAGGAAGCATACTGGCCGGTGTTTCTGTCTTCTCCGAAAGGCTATTGAATTGACGAATCAAATCAATAACCTCTGCATACGAGGCCAGAAACTCTTGGTTTTCTCCTTCCTCCGGCTCTAGTGTACCACTCTCCGTCACGAGAGATGTTGTCTCGCCTCTATCTTCTGACAGACGGCCCGGAATTCCACCACGGCCGCCTGCCCCTACGGCCGCGGCCTCTTTGATCTTTGCTGGCCGCTGTTGGCTCGATCCCAGATAGTCAGCAGGGGAACGAGAACGTCTCACTCTTTCTCTGCTCACGGATCTAGAGCGAGAATCTCGTCTAGATCTCCAAGATGAAGGCTCCCTTAAGACAGAGGTAAGTTCGTCTTTATTAGCATTGGCAACGTTTTCGAGCGTCGGCGAGCCCGGCCTCGGCCTTCTATCCAGACGGACACTGCCTTCCACGAACGTATCCGCCGAGGTTGCCAACTCTCTATTTTTTGTACTTTTAATAGGAGCCTTATCGTCCTTCGTACGTATTTTGAACGGCCTTACGGGCGAAACTGGGACCTGCATTCCATCCTCTGCTGCACCTTTCGCCGCCAACGTCGATTTTACCAGAGGTATCGCAGTTTTTGCGATCCGAACTGGCAACTCCGCCTCGGCCGCTAGCTCGCCGGCCGTCACCTCTCTCGCTTGTTCGGACTCTTGCGAACGGCTTCGTCTGGCAACCTTGTGCTTAATAGCCACTGATTTTCCGACCTTCTTGCTGACTTGGAAATGACAGTCTTCGTCCGAAGGAGAGGAAGAATTGATTCTTCTCCTCTTGGCCCGAGGATCCGCTAGGAACTCCCGAATCCTCCTCCAACGCTTGACTGGCGCTCGCCGTGACGTTATCGGACTTAGCGATGACGCCGAACTAGAGGAAGAAGACGAAGAAGGCGAATCACACTTTTTCTTTTTGTCTCTCTTATTCATTCTCTCCTCTATATCCTGTAACTTCTGCATTACAGTTTGCATTGACGGATCAGAAGGCGTATTAGCGTCTGGGTGCAGCGAAAAAGGCCGAGAATCGGTCTGTGACGTCATCACGCCTGCCATCTCAGAGTGTGACGTATGTTGCGACGTCATCGCTCTCGTAGGGAGAGACTGAGAGGTTTCTGCTGGTAACCGCAAGTTTGCTGCCAAATTACCTCCCACGTTCTGCATCGCTGTAAATACTGAGTGGGATGGAGAAGCAGCGGCATTAATTCCCATAAATTGCAAGCCCGGGGGATGAGGAACATTCAGCGCTGCCGGACCCTGCTGGAACCGTGACGTCATATAATGCGCAAGCAGACCATCCAAGGTTGGTACGCCTGGTAGGCCTAGCGCTGACCACGTACCATCTAACCTATGCGCTTGCGTAGCAGGAGCCTGGAACAAAGATGGCGGATCTCCCCCTCTACTTGCTGGGAACAAAGGAGAGTACAAATTATTCATAAAATTACCCAAGGCCCCTCCTGACGTTTTTTTCCGATACAGAACCGTAGGGAGGAAAACCGAAGGGGGTAATGAGACAATTCAAAAGCAGGTGGAGAAACATATGGAGCAGCCTGGTTTATTACCGATACAAAGAAGCCGGTAAGGTTTGGTCATCCAAAGATGGCGTCACCCCCTTTCTTTTGTATTGGCTTTTCCCATAGAACTTCTTCCACTGTTCCACCGACCAACCGCGACAAACAGAACACGGATTAGAAACCGTACATACGTTTTCCCTGCACCTACTACACGTTGGATGAGGATCCGTCGACACCGAGGTTAGGAACCTAGAACAAGGGAAGCCACTGACTCCTGGGCATTTCCTTTGTCTCCTCTTCGAAGCGGTAGACGATCCCGATGTTGAGGCAAAATTCTCCATCATACCACGTATACACTCTTACCACACACTGATCACACTTGGAGAAAGAAAAGGAATGAAAAATAAAAAATGAAATGGATAAAGAACGGGCAAACTGAAAAACCGGCTTTAAATGAGATAGACAGTAACACGTCTTATCTTAAAGGCGGTAGGAAAATAACTGATGGGTCACAGGTAGCCGTGGGCATTCTGGGTATACATGCCCCGTGACCTGGTATAGATGCCATTAGTCCCTGGATCTCACAAGTGTAATTTTAATTCTACCGGTTTCCAGCTTGGCGCTAGTAAATCCTAATGTTAAGACCGAAGGTTTGTTTCGTGTATGAACAAATATAGCTAAAATATGACTGTCAGTGTCCTATCATTATCTAAGCTATCCTAGGCCTAAACTGCTGCAAATAATACTCCATGCACTATTTTTATGTAGCAAATATATACTTACTGCACCTTCTAAATCTGCTTTATTGCTTTTTAAGAGAGAGTTACCCCATGTCCCCTGTTGTCCACAAATTCCACTCATCCCAAGCCTCCTTTTTCATAGTCCTTATCCCAACAGGTCTGGGGCTTCCTACTCTTCTGGTGCTCATGGGAGTTGAGTTTAATACACGGGTAGTATCGAAGTTACAATAATTTGATTTTATGATGGGGTTAGCAATTAATACCGATACAGAAGTATGTATCCAGATATTAATTTATGCTAACTAAAAGCAAGAAAATTCACTCTGAATTGACTTAAATTTTATGGCGAAATAAACTCTTATTTGCCATCAATTGATTTCCGAACCGAAACATTGACTGCTGTTAGCATTTTATAACAGAACAGGCAGTCCCTGGTTATCGGCTGACTTGGTTAATGGCGATATGGTTTTATCGGCGCCATAAGGTGATGATAATAGAGTTCTGGTGTCATAAA
The DNA here is from genome assembly GCF_015104395.2 of Macrobrachium nipponense. Classification (NCBI taxonomy): domain Eukaryota; kingdom Metazoa; phylum Arthropoda; class Malacostraca; order Decapoda; family Palaemonidae; genus Macrobrachium; species Macrobrachium nipponense. The sequence goes on along the minus strand of NC_087201.1, from coordinate 57,058,591 downwards.
ATACCTAACAGAGGCGCCATTAACCACCAAATTTGATAATGGCAGTTTTCACTTCTCAGCACTCCCCCAAGAACGGATCTACTACCATAGTATAAGCTGGGCTGACTCTCGTCAGGGTTATTCACTTTCTCTTTGTACTGAATTATCATAAGTCATTCTGATTTAGCTG